>NW_028134362.1:0-68436 GCF_964662115.1 Mustela nivalis | reverse complement strand
ATAGCATCTCTGGTTCTTTGTTTCTTAGGTTTGTTGCTGCCACCAATATTGTTTTCATTGTTTTGGGTGAGGCTTCCCCGTATTTCTATCTGCTTCCGTGGACCTCTCTTAATTGCCTAGTCCTCTATTGTTGCCTTATATCCTTGGAGTAAGTCTTTCAAATGCTGCTGCCTTGAAAAGGTCAGGTACTGAAAACTAATAGATAATTGGTCCTTGGAGCAGGTGTGTTCTGTTCAGAGTAGAGGGAATGATAAAAGGAAAATCCTCTCATTGAATTAAATGGACAAAATGGGGGCAAGGGATCGAGGAGACTTTCTTATTATCTACATAATTTAGAGAGAAACTAGAAATTATGTGAAAGATGGTTAATCTAAAATACTTCCATGAATGTTAAAAATCATTTACTTTCAAAGCTGCCTTGGGACTGGGATGTCATTTTATGGTTTAAACACCCTTTTTTCTCTTTTACCTTAAATTTCTAAATGTGTCCTGATTACCATTCTTATTTGAAAGAAGACTACTCCAATCAGACTGAATGTTTCTCAAGCAGTTACTGTGCATGAGGCTTTATGCCTTGTGCTCTCTCTCCTTCCTTGACACATAGGAAGTGGGATTTTATGAAGAATTGCCTTTTCAAAATGAAGAGGAACTCCGCCTAGCAACATTTCCTTCTAAGAATCACCAGGAAATTTAAAAGTACTGATTCAATATCTTGCTAACAGTTCCCATTTAATATCACTGCTTGACGTGATATTGACTTACTTTTTATCATATTTGAGCTCCAATTGAGAGTTTTGAAATGTTGAAATAACATCACCACATGTATAATTACTAGATGTGCTATTTTTACAACTGTTTAGAAGAGAAATAATTAGGTGCAGTGTACCACTTGCTTGTTTTATTTGTCTTTGATCTTGCTCTGTATGTCTTATAAAAGAATTATATGAAAATACACCATTAAGAAAAAACACAGAATAGATCATAAGTTTTTAAAGATAAGAGTGCAGGGGAATGCCATTGAACTACATCCCTGAATTAAAGGAAATAATCATTATAGTCTAACATATTATTAAGAATATTAAACTCTTAAACAAGACTGACTCTCTATATTAGTGCTTTTTGCAGGGTAACTTTTCACAGGTTCTTCCATCATAGGTGGAGTGTGTTTCTCCATCCACTGAACCCGGCTGGCCTTTGTGATTGGCTTTGGCCAATAGAAAGTGGTAGAAGCAAAGAAGTGACTTTCTGGTCTTGAAAGCATCCTTTCCTTCTTTTTTTTTTTTAATTTCAGACAAAGGAGGGCTCTTTCTTGTGACAAAAGGTATGATTCTCAGTGAAGAACTACCAGTCATGAAATCCTGCACCTAATTATACAACATCAACAGTTAGAATACAAAAGCTATAGAAAATACAGGAAAGAATGGTAAGGGACTTGATGCTTCACACTTGGTCCTTGAGAGGGCAGTATTGCCCCCAAAAAGACTAAAAAAATATTTAAATCATATAATTGACCAGGTAAATTATTGATCGAGTACATTATTATTATTTTTCTTTTTAGAGAGAGAGTGTGTGTGCAAGTGGAGGGGGAGGGGCAGAAAGAGACGGAGAGAGAGAATCTTTTTTTTTTTTTAATATTTATTTATTTGACAGAGAGAGAGTACAAGTAGGCAGAGAGGCAGGCAGAGGGAGAGGGAGAAGCAGGCTCCCCAAGGAGCAGAGAGAGCCCAACGTGGGACTTGATCCCAGGACCCAGGATCATGACCTGAGCCAAAGGCAGATGCCCAAAAGACTGAGCCACCTAGAGGCCCTGAGAGAGAGAATCTTAAGCAGACTCCACACCCAGCACAGAGCCTGACACGGGTTGATCTCACAACCTTGAGATCATGACCTGAGCCAAAATCAAGAGTCTGATGCTCAACTGATCCATTCAGGTGCCCCTAAGTAAGTTATTATTACAATTCAATGTGGAGTTTGGAATTTGTATACATAGTGAGTTGCACTTTATATTACATATATAACTATCAGGTGAATTATACCACATATACCTACTTATCTGTACATATATGTATAGATACATATGTATAATTCATTGATACATACATATGTAAATACATACTTATGTGTGTAAGATATGTGTATATATATATATATATATATGTACACTCAGACGATAGAGAATGTACCATCATTCTTCCACATTCAGACTATAGAGAATGTAACTTCGTTCTTGCAGGTGACCAAACATACACAAAATTTGACCATGTATTAAGCCACAAAGTAAAACCCAATAAGTTCCCAAAAGTAAAAGAAAAACAGACAAAACATTTTCTGAATACATTATAGTGAAACTACAATATTACAGCAAAAATATCATACATAAATATCAGAAACTGGAAATAAAATCTCTTTGATTAAAAAATATATTAAAGCCAGTATGCTATGAGGAAAATGATAATGAAACCTATATATCGGGCACTATGTGATCCAGCTAGAACAATGCTCAGAATCAAATTCATGAAATACAACAAAATTAACTGGAGCAGAAAGAAGCCGGTAATAAGGATAAAAGATTTTTTAAATAATAAAATAGAGGGGCACCTGGGTGGCTCAGTGGGTTAAGCAGCTGCCTTCAGCTCAGGTCATGATCTCAGGGTCGTGGGATTGAGCCCCACATCCAGCTCTCTGCTCAGTGGGGAGCCTGCTTCTCTCTCTCTCTCTCTCTGCCTGCCTCTCTGCCCACCTGTGATCTCTCCCTGTCAAAATAATAAATAATGATCCTGAGATCAGGACCTGAGAAGAAACTGAGAATCATATAATTAACCAACTGAGCCTCTTTCCATACATTTTCATGAAATTGAGTCAATTAGTCTTATTTATTAACGTTCTCTTTTTTTAGTATCAAAAAAACTGCTTCCCCTTCCCCCTTGATTATGTTAACTAAAACTAATTAGTTTTAAAGATCTAATTCTGGAATTTGATTCTACAATTTTCCTATATTTAATTTATTATTATTATTATTTTTTGAAGATTTTATTTATTATTTTGACAGGGAGAGCATCCTTTCCTTCTTTTCAGTACTGTGCCACCTGGCAGTGAGAACAAGCCTGGGCTAGGCTGGTGAAGGATGGGAGACCATGTGCAACAGAGATGAGCCATCCTAACTGAACCAACTATCTTAGATCAGACAGCCACCATTGGACATGACAGCTGACCATAGACATTTGCATGAACCTGGCCAAAATGAGCAAGATCTGAAAGCGAGAATCATTCATATGTGCGTAACCCAAATGACCAGCTGGTAAAATCATGGACCAAATAAATGGTCATGATTTTAAGCCATTAAGTTTTGTAAGGAGGAAGGAGGTAGAGGGAGAAATAGTTACTTCGCAAAATGGATACATCTGGGCTCAAATCCTAATTCCAACACTTGCTACCTGTGTGACTATGAGCAGGTAAATTAACCTTCCAGTGACCGATTTCCTATTTGTAAATGGTGGTGATTCATGCTGTTTCCAGGTATGTGTAGTCTTCTTCCTCTCAAAACCTAGTAGAATTACACTATCTCTCTGGCCCCTTGAACTTAGGTGTGGTCATGTGAGTTGCTTTGCCTAATGAAATGTGGATGGAAGTCTTAAAAGCGCTTGTGGGAGTGTCTGGGTGGCTCAGTTGGTTAAGCACTCAACTCCTTATCTCTCCTCAGGTGTTATCTCAGTGTCCTAGGTTCAAGCCCCACCTCAGGCACCATGGTGGACATGGAGCCTACTTTAAAAGAAATAAAATGCTTGTGAAATTCAAAATCTTTCTTTTATAATCACAATGTTCAACACGAGAAAGTCTGTCATCCCTTGTCCTAATGTGAGAAGATATATCTGGAGCCCCATTCCAACTCACAGTGGACTTCGAAATTTTGAAATTATTACCACTATAAATCCTAACCTTATATTGATTGGTAGAAAAATTAATAGTACTCTTCTCATAAAGTTATTGTGTGATAATATAAATAAACTTCTAAGCACAACACCTGGCACATCTAAAGTTGGTAACAAAACCAAAACCAAATATATATATATTCTTTCCTTAGGAAATAGGATATAAAGGTTTCTTTGAAAAGCTATTTTCTTTAGAACTACTTCATCACCCAGCAATTGCACTACTGGACATATATCCAAAGGATACAAAAATAGCGATTTGGAGAACACAGGCACCCCAATGTTTATAGCAGAATGTCCACAATACCCAAAACATGGAAAGAGCCCAGGTGTCCATCAACAGATGAATGGATAAAGAAGAGGTGGTGTGTATATATACAATATTTATTATATATATAAATACATATATATAATATATGTATAATATTTATATATAACATATATAATATATATATACACTATATATATACACTATATATATTTTATATATATAATATATATACACATACACAATCAACAACTACTTAGCCATAGAAAAGAATAAAATCTTGCCATTTACAACATAGATGGAACTAGAGGGTATCATGCTAAACAAAATAAGAGAAAGATTTCACTCCTATGTGTAATGTAAGAAAGAACACATGAACATAGAGAAAAGGAAGGAAAAATAAAATAAGATGAAAACACAGAGGGAGGCAAACCTTAAAGAGACTCTTAACTCTAGGAAACAAACTGAGGGTTGCTGGAGGGGAGGAGGGTGGGAGATGGGGTAACTGGGTGATGGGCATTAAGGAGGGCACTTGATACAAGGAGCACTGGGTGTTATATGCAACTGATGAATCACTAAATTCTGTTTCTGAAACTAATAATATACTATATGTTAACTAAATTGAATTTAAATTTAAAAATAAAAACAAAAACATGGCTTAGATGCCTAAGCCCAACGCCGAAATTCTGATTCCTTTGGTTTTAGGTAAGGTCTCGGCATAAGCAAGAATAATGGATGCATGGCATTTTCTTCAGCTAATCCTCTGTAGATACTTTTTCTTTAGTGAGTTTGCTATAAGTGTGACACAACAGTAAATTTCAAAATATATTTCCCCAAAAAGAGAAAAATTATTTTCATAATTGCTATACATGCACCATTTTAATATCATCATATAGTATATCAGGGCTAAAACTTTGTCTGTTCATTGTACCCAAAAAAATGTAGTATAATTGGAGCTTAATATTATTTGCTTCACCTTCAACTCTATAAACAATGTAAGTTCTTCCATTTTTAACCACAAAATAACTTTAACATTGTCACAGGGAGTTGAGGATTATGATTAACAAATATTTATAATATTTTTACAGTACTTATTTAGATTACTTTTTAATTTATCCCTGTTGCTACACTGTAGCACTCCAGAATGATCTGGATATGAAATTGAATGATTATTGCATATTTATATGCATATTTGGGAAGAGAAGCCATCTCCAGGTCATCCCTGTTTCACAGGGTACCAATCTACATGGTGTGTAAAGCATCATTCTCATATCTGACTTGTGGGAAACATGAACATGCTGTGTATCAATAGGCCATGATTACAAGGAGATGTCTTTTAGGTCAGTAAGAAAAAGAATGTTGTAAGAAAAAAAAAGAAAATGTTTTAAATAATAGAAGACTCTGCTCTGAAGTGTGTAAACCTGGTGATTCACAGACCTGTACCCCTGGGGATAAATATACATTATATGTTTATAAAAAATAAAAAATAAATAAAAATAGAAGACTCTGATGGGTAAAAGGCACCCTGGACCAATATTCTCAACTCAGAGACATTGTGCCTCTAGCAGACATTTGGCAGTGTCTGGAGACACTTTGATTACTACTCTGTGGGAGATGTGGTTACAAATATCTAGTGGGTAGAAGCCAAGGATGCTGCTTAACATCCTCCAATGCACAGGAAAGCCCAATGTTGATAGTTCTGCTTTTGAGAAACCCTGGTCTAGGGCCTAGACTTTGACCCTGAAAATGTTTAAGTGGAATCTGTCTGAGGAGCTAGAGGGTTCTTGATGCATAGAGCCTTTCCCATTACATGAACAACAACGATAATGATATGTTTATGGTTAGCTCTTTGCTATTATATTATTTCAGCAATTATATCATTTCTTCCTCACAAGAACACTAGAAATCCTTACTTCTTTCATTTTTATGAATTTTCATGATTATCAGAACTAGAAAGAGAGCCAGAAGTTTGTAAGAAGAAACAAAATGTCATATCAGTAGGAGCTTCTGTGACTCTTTCTGTTCCCTTTGTTTTGGTCTATTTCTTTCCTAGGCTAGTCCATTGCCCTCCTTCCTGATAGTGCAGCAGCAGACAGAGAGATGGTGGGCTAGAGAAATAATGGTTCAAAGAAAATATTTTCTGACATTGGCATTCTTGGCCTAGCACGATGACAGTGATGAGGTGCACAAGTCTTCAAGGAAACTCTGTAGAATTTTCCATAGCTGGTATGGAACAGATACTGCCTATTGGTCCTGGAGTGGAATGCCCAGGTCACCTTTCCTTTGATTGTATTCTCAGATAAATGGGCCTGCTTCCTGCTGTCTATACCCACTTCCCTTTTTGTGAGTTTGGGGTGTCGGGGTCTAAATTGATTTGTCTTCTCTCACTTTATTTCCAGTTGGTGCCACAAGACATGGAGAGAAATGGGGGTGGTAAATGGTTGGTAAATGGTGGTAAATGGTTGGAGAAGAGACCAGAACTCAGCTTGAAAAAATGAAAAGAAAGAAATAAAAGAATAAGTCATTTCAACACACATTTACTAAGCACCTACTGAATACCAGTTTCTATGTTAGGTACTGGAGATGGATACAAAAAGGAGTAGAATGAGGTATTATCCACAGGGAGTGTGGTAAAATCAATTATCTTATGGGTCTTCTTCATCTCTGACAGATATAATCATGATACATGTTCATTCTTTCACTCAATAAACATTTGCGAATTCCTAGAAGGTGGCAAGTATAACCCCACAAACAAGATTATAGCCTAGAATGATGCACGTATAGTTGCTACCTTCATAGAATTTGTCATATGGTATAGATAATGTGAGAGGGGTAAACTCAAGGTGTTATAGGATCACAAAGATAAATCTCTGACCTAGTCTGAAGGTGGAGTATAAAGGGAGTAACAGGGCAGGCTACCTAGGGTATATTTTGACCAATAATAAATTTTGAATGTTGAGAAATAGTTAGCTTGGGGTTTCTAGGTGGGTCATTCAGTTAGGCAGCTGCCTTCAACTGAGGTCATGATCTCAGGGTCCTGGGATCGAGCACCACATCGGGCTCTCTGCTCAGTGGAGAGCCTGCTTCTCCCTCTCCCTCTGCCTGCTGCTCTGCCTACTGTGCTCTCTCCATCTCTCTAATAAATAAATAAAGTCATTTTAAAAATAGCTGGTTGAAGAAGACATGGAATGGGAGTTTCATGCAGAGAAATTGCAATCAACTAATCATGGATGTGTGAGATAACATGGTGCCTGTGGGGTAGTTACTGTGGGTATAGTACTTGCAGAAGTCAGAAAAGGAAGTCAGAGAATGAGAAATAATGGAGATAGACTGAAGCCAAATTTTTGCTATGTAATAGGTAGAGAAAGAGATGATCAGTAAATAGATGGGTATATGGATGGATGGATGGATGGATGGATGGATGGATGATAGTCTGACTGTGGCAGGTTCAGTCATAGTAGAAGTAATAGTGACATGATTGAGATCGGAAACCACACTAAAGGGTTTATTGTTATGTTCTGATAAGTGAATATGGATTGAAGCAGGTTTATTAATAATGGAAAGAAACAGGATTTCTAGAAATATCAAGGAAGTAAAATTTGCCACTTGCAGGGGTTATTTGTGAGGAGGGGCACAATTGGACTTTCTCGCTCCCTTTCCTTCTGTGTTATACCATTTTTTTTTATCATTTCATATTTGAAAGCAAGATAAGTTGAGGACATTATAAAAATTGAAAGTGCTCTCACATTTTCTACCAACCTGCCCCAGATGTATATATATATATATATTTTGCAAACTTCTGAAGTACTTTTTGGTCAGGAGTTCTAATACACAGTTATTCCAACAGAATCATAAGGCAATGACCAGTTCTTTTTATAAATAGTTATGTCCAATATGCATGTAAATTAATAAGTCCACATCTGTGATATTTGTATCCCATATTTGAGCTTCTGACATTTTAAAAAAATGCTTCAACAATAAGAAAGCTTCACCTAGAATGTGTGCAATATATTCAATTTTAGTTGAACATAAGTCTTGTGGGAAATCAGTCGTCTCCAAAAATTTTCTTGTAGGTAATGGAAATAAAACTAGTCATCATTTTGAAATACTTCAAACATTAACACATACAGCGAGTCCCAGGAAAGTGTGGGCATAATAGCCAGCATACATTAACCTATGGGACACTGCCTATGATAACTAGGTATTTTCATGATTGATAAGTGTTTGGCTATGTTAAGGGTTGAGTTGAGCCCAAATAGAACTGTACTATTTTTGCTATTTAGTAAATAGCAACCCATTTTTATAATGTAAATATGTTCTAAAGCATAAAATGGCAATAATTAAGGTACAACAATTCCCATGTTACCTAGGCCTGCAATAATTAAGAACTAATTCCAAACACTACAAAGTTAATTTTTATAGACTTGACAGGGAAAACCTTGAAAAGATCAAAAGATTTTCTGAGGCTCCCTTTTCTATTATTAATTTTCTGGTTATTCAGATAGTTTTAAGAAGAATACCTCTGAGTACTACAGAAAGTATATAAAATAGAGGCCATATATAGGCATACTATATTTGCTTTGTCTTTTCAGCATCTTGAATTCTTTGGACTCAGTTACTTCTGATTTTATTTTTCCCTTGAAATATACATAGTTTTTGCTGTGATTATAATTTCTTGAGATCTATACATTTTACTTGTTTTAGTTATAACCAATATGATATAGTTCTGATTCTAATTACTAGATTCTAATCATTTGGCTAACCCCCAGAATTAACTAGGCAGTGGTTTTAGAATGCTACTAATAATGTTATGACAATAGCTTTTGAAGTTTAAAAAAAACTCCATAACACTTTTGTCTCATAATAACTCATAAATCTGTTTCATGTGGTGAATATCATTCAGTTATTCAGTAATTTTTACTGAGCATGTGTAATGTGCCATTCATATATGTTTTTCATACAATTGACACGACATAGATGTAGAAAGATTTTGATTTTATCCAACATGATATTCTGGAGCAAAGATACCAAACATTTGATTAAGAGCAGTGTCATTTTGACTTTCTCTGGCCTAAAACTGTGCCATACATTGAGGGGGATTAAATACATGTATATACAATGCCTGTGATCTCAAAGAACTTAGGGTCAGTTTTGGTCAAGGAGGCTTAATAGATGAAGTAACTATATTATAATATCAAGTGCTATTAAATAGTATAAATGTCTCCTGACTGCTAAATGTCAAGAGAGAAGACCAATTAGCATAATGGTGGTGGGGTTCCTAGATTTTCCTGAAAATACTGCCTCTCAACACTATATCCGTATTCTCTCATGGTAATAAGGTGGTCCTAAATAAGTGATGTACCCTTTCGACTAAGCATGTGCTTCTCAGATTGCCTCAGTCTGTCCCACTCGTTGTCTGTCTGACCCTGAGGCTGTCTGACTCCTGGTTGTCTGTCTGACCTCGAGGCTGAGCATCTATAGCTCTTGTTCATCGTGACTGTGCCTCTGTTTCTCCCATATGAAGCGGACTCTTTCCTCTACTTGTGCTCCCACTATAAGTGAGAAGGAATTTAAGGATTTGATAGATCATTGTGTTTTAGATTAAAATGAGAACCAGTTTCTAGGGAGAAATGAAAGAATAATCCTGCATGCTTCATATAAAGAAGCACAATTTTATGTAACTTATGTTGTCCATTTCATTCTGAGGTACCTTGTCCCTATGGACATTCAATTTTACATCTGCTGAGGTAGGAAAAGATCCTGGGAGTCCAGGTAATTGGAAAAATTTTATGTGCAGAGTGTAAGCCGAGCATGACCTTGATGAATGAGGTAGGCAGGCTATGCAGAAGGCTCCAGCTATGCAGAAGAATACAGACATAGTAAAAGAGGAGACTGAACATGTGAAAAGCTTGGCAATGAAGCAACCAGTGCAGCATGCTTGTAGAAAGATTCATCTAAGCACAAAATACGTGATTCATAATACGTAGTAGGATCCACTATAGTTGACTTCTTAGGGAATGTGGATAAAGGTTAGAAGGTCTCAAAGATCACAAAGTAGAGATGGAAACTGAGATTCCAGCCATTAAGAAATGACTCAATGCATCATCAGTGAAATGAGCTGGTGAGTATGGCATTTGCAGAAGACTGTGCTGGACCACTAATGGGATAAATTAGACAGGGACTAATGTAATAAAGGAATCCTCATAGTCTGGAGATTACTGGAGTAGGTTAGATGTGATGTGGTCAGCTTTGTGTTATCTGGGAGGAACATGTAGAGAAAGGATGATGAGGATGAGTACAGAGCTAAGCATCTGGTCAGCGCCTCAAATTTGTTAGCAGAAAAGAGGAGCAAACAAAGGAATTTTGGAGAAGGTAGGGAAGAAAATAAGGTCAGACTGTTGTCAAGGTAGCCAAGAGAGGAGTGAATTTTAAGCAAGGGGGAGGTGTTCAATGGTGTGAACATATTTCAGACTGGTCAAGGGTGAAGATACAATTAAATATATCCTTGTACATTTGAAGTCACATCTTCTGGGCAATTTCTCCTAGAGGGTAAATAACAACCAGTGTACTGGTCAGGCTTTTTCAGAAGTGTAATAATCCTTTCAAGTTACTGAGCTAACTCTTTCTTCATTGTGTTAGTCGTGGACCAAAAGAAGCCTATTAACCTAAAAGGTTAATCTACTTTAAGAGCTCTTTCCCAGCTGCATTAAATAAAGCATATACTGATGAAAGAAAGGGGCCTTTTGGAACACTACAGAAAATGCAAGGCAAATTAAGGAACTGAGAGTTCACTGTGGTTTGAAATTGCCAGGGGAGGTTCGCTTGAAGATGGGGGATTGGGACAGGATTTTGAAAAATGGGTACAAAATGAAAAAAAGCTGTGAAAGGGTAAGGATAGTTCTCATCACCTGTGTATGACTTAAGTTCATGGTGAGGGAAGACAATGAAAATTTTAAAAACAAAGTTATTACTTTTTTCTGATAACATTTGTTGCTATTGGCATTTGGGTTTTATCTATGGAAGTTGAGAGCAGTTTTATTTATTCTTTTTACTTGGTTTAACTAAATTTTATCTCCCACAGCATGTATAGATTCTTGTGTTGACTTTTTCCGCAAGAGGAGAGGTAATTATATCCTAATGACTATCTTGTCCTTTCCATTACAATGGCCACTAATCACATATGGTTATTAAAATTAAAATTAAAGCTGATAAAATATAAAATTCATTTCTGTAGTTGCACTAGCCACATTTCAGGTACTTTGTAGTTGTAAGGGGCTAGCAACTACTGTAATGGACATGATAGGATGGTTTTAGACATGAGAACATTTCATCATACTTCTATTAAAGAGCACAGAGAAACCGATGACATTGGTTGAAGATGGTTGATTTTGCTTGTAAGAACAAACTTGTAAGAATTGAGGTATGGGAATCATTTTTGTACTGAGACTCTAGCTGGTTTATATAATAATTGATGTGTTTATCAACTAAACCATTATGTACTGAGAGCTCACTCTGCATCAGACACTGTGCTTGACTTTGGGGATATAACAGCTAATCCAGAACAGATACGGCTATGTCTTTCAGGGAACCTCGGGTCTAATGAGAGAGACACATTTTAATCAAGATATCACACAAACAGATGTGAAATTAAAATTACAGTGTAAAATGGAGAAATAAATGGTTTTGTGAGAGGATAGCTGTTTGTCCTAAATGTCTAGTCAAGAAATTCTTCCCTGCCGCTCTGAGATGAATTTTGAAGGTCAGGTAGCACTTGCCTAGATGTAGGGGAATGGTATAGTAGCAGGACAGGAGAAGTGAGGAGAAGACAGTTTAAGCAGAGAAAACAATATATATAAAGTCCTTGTAGAAGAAGAGAAAAGGGCATATTCAAAAAGCTGAAAGGGGAACTGTCACTGCTTCTTTGACTTTAAATTTAATCTTATAAAAGTTTATATTACAAATACTTTAAATTGGGCATCCCACTCAGTTAAGTAAGAACTGTTTGGTTTTAAGTCAAAATTAGGATAATAGTGGGGCGCCTGGGTGGCTCAGTGGTTTGGGCTGCTGCCTTCGGCTCGGGTCATGATCTCAGGGTCCTGGGATAGAGCCCCGCATTGGGCTCTCTGCTCCGCAGGAAGCCTGCTTCCCTCTCTCTCTCTCTCTGCCTGCCTCTCTGCCTACTTGTGATCTCTGTCTGTCAAATAAATAAATAAAATCTTTAAAAAAAATTAGGATAATAGCTATTATAACTTTATTATCAGCTGATAAGTAATCATTGCTGATTTATGAATTATTTGAATAAATAATCACTTACTAGTGACATTTTGATCCATAAATTATTTGAATAAATGAACACTTCTTAGCAATTAATCACTTTCTCCACTAAGGCTTTTTCTCATTGTGTTCACCTCTTTAACCATCTTGGCCCAAATCATTCTCCCTACAAAAGATAATACAGTTTCAAGTCCTGTTAAATTAATACCACCATAAATGAGGAAATAGCCCACGTGGAACACACCCTGATGTGGAAAAACACATTTGTACTAATAATACAAAAGCTGTACTGTGAAATTAGGGTATAATACCAGAATCACTGAGGTTAACCTGCTGTTCTCTATAGTGAAAAGTCACGAAGATGTCGTGTACTACAAACCCATCGATGCAAAGCTTCCATGGTTGCTCAGGCAAATAAAATGAAGCTCTTGGTAAAGAGTAAAGGTGACATTGGAACTTGTTCAAAGAAAAAGCAAAATTGTGTTGTACCAGTTGCTCACAAAACAGTCTTCGAAAGAATAAAGTGACCTTCAGATGCTCAGTTACCGGGATTCAATTAACACGACAGTGCAATCCTCTGTGATGTGTAATGCGTCCTTTCTTGAGGTAGGAAAACACAGTTGGCATGGTAAATTTTAAGATTCAAATAATATAACCAACTTTTTTGTGTATGGTGTTTTTGAAGAAACCATTTTCTACTCTACAAAGGCTAAATGTCAGAGCTATAATGCACTCAAGGAAGGTTCTCTTGAAAAGTATTTTAGCTTTACCATTTCTCCCCTCAGCTTCTGGATCCCCCCTTAAATAGCTTCATTAGGTAGTTGTATTCTTCTTGAAAACTCTATCCCTACTCTCAATGGCACCACTGGACCATTAGTAAATGAATTAGCAAATGAGTAGACCACATACATGCAGGCTGTAACTTTAGTATATAGGGAGCGAGCAAAAGATATTGTTTGCTTTGAATGTATGGTATTTTACATAAAGGCATAACTATTATAT
The DNA here is from genome assembly GCF_964662115.1 of Mustela nivalis. Taxonomy (NCBI): domain Eukaryota; kingdom Metazoa; phylum Chordata; class Mammalia; order Carnivora; family Mustelidae; genus Mustela; species Mustela nivalis. The sequence continues at coordinate 54,963 of NW_028134362.1, read as the reverse complement.
CACATTTTAAGGTTTTCTGTCTCTCTCTCTCTCTCTCTCTTTTTTTTTTTTCAGTTTACCCTCCAATTCCTTTATCCTCCCTTTAGCCCTGTATCTGCCATACTCTCCCAGGGAAATTATGCCAACAACTTAATATGTATCATCCCAGTTTAATTGTATGCATATATGGATGTGTTTATTTGTGTGTATTTTTGTATGTGTTTATGTCTGTTTTATGTTTAGTGTTCTTTTTTATAACTTCCTGTCATTGATTCTATGGGATAACAAGAAAAAATTCTAATCCCAATTTCTCTGTCACAAAACAATATTTATTGATCATGAAAATGTAGGGAATTTGTCTCGTTTATACCAATATGGTAGATTATTCTTACAATATAAACATTCTTATGGTAGATATTCTTATAAACTCCTTTCGGTACAGTGCACCAAAAGTACTCCATAAGACACTAAAATAGGTATATTTTTCAACAATAAGATAAAGTAGATTACTCGAAGGCCAGAAATTACCCGTTTCTGGGTGATTCAAGCCTGAATTTAATGAGTCACATTCACAGAAGGCACAGAGTCAGAGTCTTATGCCTGAAAAGAAGAAAGCCTGTATCACAAACTCTAGAAGAAAGCCAGGTCCCCAAGAAGGCGATATACTTATAAGATGTACTTATACATAGTCGTGCTAGAAAAAATTATGTCCCTCAAAAATTACTGTGGAGATGTATGTCCATTTTTTTTTTAAGATTTTATTTATTTATTTGACAGAGAGAAATCACAAGTAGATGGAGAGGCAGGCAGAGACAGAGAGAGAGAGAGAGAGGGAAGCAGGCCCTCTGCTGAGCAGAGAGCCCGATGCGGGACTCGATCCCAGGACTCTGAGATCATGACCTGAGCCGAAGGCAGCAGCTTAACCCACTGAGCCACCCAGGCGCCCCGATGTATGTCCATTTTGGCAACATTGTCTCTGATAATTCCTAGAGAAAATTCAGGAAGCTTATAAATTTCAGGAAATGCTTATTATTTGTGTAAATTCAAGCAAAAAATTAGCTTTAAGTACTAATTGACTGAAAGTCAGGAACACTTGACAGAAACAAATTGCTTCTTAGTGTACCAAGAATCAAAAATTCTTCAAAAAATTTTTACAACTAGGGTTCCGACAAAGTGAATTCACAAATAAATAGGTAAAAAAATGACAAGGGAACACCTGAAAGTTCTCCAAAACAGTGGATCAGTCCCACAGAAAGCATAGCTAGTTGAAGTTTCACTACAAAATATAAACTAAATGTGTTTAATCTTTTTAAAGATGTGAAAGTGGTACATAAGAAGGAGTAAATGTTACATTATGAAAAATTACCAGAAATGTTAAAAAAATAAGTAAATTACTTCTTTTATTGTTTTTAGTATGGTTTAAAAACTATCATAACTAAAACAAAATTGAAGGGATGTGTTAAATGTAAGATTAAACACAGTTGGAGGAAGAATTTATAAACCAGAGATAGATTTAAATTAGCCAGGGTAAATTTTAAAGACAAAAAGATAAATATAAAAGGAGAATTGATATAAAGAGGATAGAATAGCAAGTTCCAAGATAGGTCAGTTGGAGTTCCAGAAGTAAGTAATGGAAATAACATCATCTTCAAAAAGAAACTGTCAAGATTTAAATGAGACATCAATTCTTTTTAAAAATTTTTAATTTAAATTAAATTTAATTAACATATACTGTTTTGTTAGTTTTAGAGGTAACATTTAGTGATTCATCAGTTACATATAACAGCCAGCGCTCATTATTTCAAGTTCCCTCCCTAAAGCCCATCACCCAGTTAGCCCATCCTCCCATTCTCCTCCCCTCCAGCAACCCTCAGTCTGTCCCCTGTAGTTATGTAAGTCTCTTATGGTTTGCCTCCCTCTATGTTTTTATCTTATTTTATTTTTCCTTTCCTTCCCCTATGTTCATCTGTTTTGTTTCTTAAATATGTGGATATAAATGAAATTATGTGGTATTTGTTTTTCTCTGGCTGGCTTATTTCCCTTAGCATAATGCTCTGTAATTCCATCCAAGTCATTGCAAATGGCAAGATTTCATTCTCCATGATGCTGAGTAATATTTCATTACACACACACACGCACACACACACACACACACACACCCATATCTTTTTTATCCATTCATGTGTTGTGGATATCTGGGCTCTTTCCATGTTTGGCTGTTGTGGACATTGCTGCTATAAACATTGGGGTACAGACACATCAATTCTTAAATTCCCCAAATTCCAAATTATTACACAAGCTAAATAAAAATAAATCCATACGGAGACAAATAAGAGTGAAATTGCAGAATACTAAAGTAAAAAAAAAAAAAAGCTAAAGGAGTCTGATAAAAGGGACAAATGATGACTTAAAAAGAACTAAAATGAACTGAAGATGAACTTTTTAAAAGCAAACATGAAAGTCAGATAACAGTGTAATACTGTCAAGGTGCTACGAGAAAATCAACGTCAACCTGTAATTGCATATGCAGTGAAGGATGCCATTAGGAACCAGTGCAAAATAAAAACCTTTTCAGAGAAATAGTAATAATAAATGTGTGTTACAAATGGAGCCTCACCCAAGGAACATTTAAAGAATACGTTTCAAGAAGAAGGGAATAATCTACAGGGAAGAGTTGGGATGCGTGAAGTAATGAAAACTAAAAAAAGAAGGGATATATCTGGTTAATATAGACAAACCAACATAGAACAACAATACTGTCAGTGTCCTGGATTTAACTATTGAAGATTGCACTAATTGTTTTGGAAACTAACTAGAGCTGACAGATAATGAAAAAACATCAAAACTTACGACATAACTAAAGCAATATTTGCATGAAAATTTACTATTCTAATGGTAATACTAAAGAAAAATAAAAATTAACAAAGTAGACATCTGTCTTAATAGGAAAAAAAAGGAATAGAAGAACAATTGCAGTGTAATCATAAAGGTCAGAAGTTAATGCAAAATAGAAAGCAATATAAAGAAATGCAAAGCTAAACATTGTCCTTTGAAATGTTTAACAAAGTTGACAAACTTGTGAGTTGTATCGAGAAAGAAAGGAACCAGAAATAAACAGTATCAGAAATAAAGAAAAAGGTATGTACCCAAGCATCAATAATAAAAATGATAAAAATAAGAGACTGTCATCTTCACATTGGAAGACAAATTGCTTATGGACCTGGCCATTTCTGCATGACTTGCAAGCAAAGGAACAGACTTGCCCTTCCAATATCCTTATTTTCTTTCTTTCTTTTTTTTTTTTTTTCTTAATTTGACAGAGCGAGAGGGAGTGCATGCACAAACACATGCACAAGCAGGGGGAGCAGTGGGCAGAGAGAGGGAGAAGCACGCTCCCCACACAGGGCAAGGAGCCCAATACAGGGCTCCATCCCATGATCTCAGGGTCCTAAAGGCTTAACCAGCTGAGCCATGCAGGCGCCCCATCCTTATTATTTTTTTTAGAAAAGTTTTAGTCTACAGAAAAATTTAGCAGATGGTATAGAAACTTCCTTTATTTTTCCCCTCTTCACAGTTTCTCTTCTTTAAACATTTTGTATGAGAGTGGTACATTTTTTAACAAGGAAAGGCCCAATACTAATACATGGTTACCAACTGAAGTACATACCTTACATTACAGTTCACTCTGTATTGTCAAGATCTAACCTGAAGTAGATTCAGTATATGTAACATTTGATTAATTGCAAATCTTTTGGTATGTTCTTTTGACCAGTGTTGGATTTTCCTGTTACTGAGTTCACAGATCCACTTCCCCTTCTCAGTGATTTCTGACAAACTTTCCATATCTAGAAATGCATTGACATTTTCCTTCGAAACAACAGTGTCATTAACACACCTGAGAAGTAATAATGACGTTTGGACATTTTAAAAATTACTTAGAACTGGGCGCCTGGGTGGCTCAGTGGGTTAAAGCCGCTGCCTTCGGCTCAGGTCATGATCTCAGGGTCCTGGGATCGAGTCCCGCATCGGGCTCTCTGCTCAGCAGGGAGCCTGCTTCCCTCTCTCTCTCTCTGCCTGCCTCTCCATCTACTTGTGATTTCTCTCTGTCAAATAAATAAATAAAATCTTTAAAAAAATTACTTAGAACACTGATTAGTTGTAATAGAGTGGAATAGGTACACATCCACCAAAATATTGTAAATACTGCTGGCCTCAGCATTACTAAGCAATAGTACTTTTATATTGAATAATGCTTGTTGCCTATACATCTCTATTTTTTTCTGTCAATTTCCCATTTTCACATGAAACAAATTGTTTCTTTCCTTTTGAGAAGTACAATTTGTCCCAAATGGATCTTAGAATGTGTGTGATGGGAATAGGAGTAGAAGTAGGGAAGAGAGGAGAGAGACAGTGAGAATCTCAGTAGGCATGAGGAAATACCAGTTAGGGCGAGGAAGGATTTTTTAAAAAATAGTTTGATATATTATTGTTATATGCATCTTTTAACAATTGAAATTATGTCAGTGGGTAATAGGATACAATTTTCTCTCATATCGTATTTCACATTTCATCTTTTGCCATTTACATGCTTGAAGGTCATAGACGTGGTAAAGAATATTAAATGGAAATTAAAACTATTTTTCTGCAGATCATTTAAGCTAATGAAAATGCTGCTTGGATTAGTTTTGGAAGCACTGATCGATTGAAATTTGAAGTACTTTATTACTTTGTGATTTACAGTGCATTCTTTCTACAACCATTATTGCTCATGGTTATTTACTTTGCTGGTGATAATGTTCTTGGATGAAAGATGTTTGATTCTAATCTGAATCCCTCTTCTTTCAAATTTATATATCAATCTGAATGCTTTTAAGTACCAGGGTTTAAGGGCAGCAGACACTTTTTCTCATTATTTTAAAACTTTCATTTAAAAGTTTTTAGGTAAATGCATTTAAATAATTTATACCCCTAATTAAAATTTTATAGATATTTTTGCAATACTTGCAATTTATTTTTACATACATGTGAATTCCTTTCAACATATTACCTAAAAATTGGACCCAAATTTTTTAAAACACATTTTTTTTCTCTGAGTTACCATCACAGGTTTACACATCAGGCTCAAACTCTTCACAAACTGCTTTTGCACAATAAATTAGTTCTTACCTTCATCCATGTTCAAGCTCTAGGTGCATGTTTCACAATGCTTTTTGAAAAGTAGTATGGACTCTGAAAAGCAATCTGAGGGTTTTGAAGGGGCGGGGGTGGGAGGTTGGGGTACCAGGTGGTAGGTATTATAGAGGGCATGGATTACATGGAGCACTGGGTGTGGTGCAAAAATAATGAATACTGTTATGCTGAAAACAAATAAAAAATAAATTTAAAATAAATAAATAAAAGTAATCCAAATTGTTTTGTAATATATGCTGGTCTTTTTTAAAAATTTCCTTTTAATTTTGTGAACCAGTCTCTTTCAGTGTAGTCTCCTCCTAATCAGAACATGAATCATCTTAAAATAAATGTAATAAATAAGATCAACGTAAAATATCATATCTCCTCCCTTCAATGAAATCTTGAATTACAGCAATGGCTTTGTGGCTGCTGCCGTTAGTTTCCTGACTCCTTATACCAGCATTCTCATGACCCTTGGAAGCAGAAAAGTGAGTTACCATCAAGTTGCCAACATGTTCTTAGTCCCAAAAGATTGTTCCTTTCATAGAAGTCATTTAAGTTTATGATTTGATCATTGCATTACTAATTGATTGCTAATTGATCCTTTACAACATTTTGCCAGCCTCCTCTCTCAAAAGTTAAAAGTCTTGTCTACTCTGGGTTTTGGTTAAATTCAGTTGTGCTGTATAGTATCTCATTTCTCAAAATTCAAATCCTAATCACAAGAAAATCCTGAAAACAAATAATGGCTTTTGGTTTAATTCCAGAACCTCTGAATATTCAACTAATGACGCCCTTTAGAACACAGAATTTTTGTTAAATACATGAAATTTCATGATGTTTTTTTTTTTTTATTTGGTTATAAAAATCCTGTTCTGGGTTTGTGAAAAAAAAACTCTAAAGCGGTGAGTCCAAATTTTCTACAAAGCACATCAGTAAACCAGGTATATTGCTCCTCTTAAAATAAACTGCATGGATGTTTGAGTACTTAAACTCTTATTTCTGGTCAGCAGGGCACAAAAAATGTTGTGCTTCAGTCATGTCTTGTAGATCAAATATTAAATAAAACACCTTTTGAAAAGGCAACTTGCAACTAAATATAAATAAAGTGCAACAAGCCTTTCACTCATGTAAAAACTGGTGCAGTTACCAAAAGAGAGGTGTGTTCTCTCTGAGGAAATTGGCCTAACGCCTGAGCTAGCAGACCAAGTCACCAAGGAATTGAATACTGCCTTTGGCTGACTTATCAAGCGTGGAATTAAGAAAAAAAAAAGGAAAGAAAGGAAGAAAGAAAGAAATAGGTTAATCAACCTTAGCTGAAAAAAATTTTTTTAGCTTCTCTAGACATTAAAAAAAAAAAATCATATATTAACTCTGCCCCCCTCAAACACTGTGAGAACTACGCATCCATGACAGAAGCTGTGTGCTGGAATGTGGGTGTTGAAAGAGAATTGATTTGTACACTCAGAGTTCTAATGTATCCTTATCTTCCAAGACTTTCTACCAGGTTGTTTCTGTTGCTTCTCCTTATATCCTTTCATTTTGCACATTCCTGGGATCAAACACATCATACACTGGTTTTCTTGGGTGTCCCCACAACCCGGTACTGAGCTCTTAGAATTGTTTCTGATAGCCTCAAACATCCCTCAACCTTATCTATAAGTAGAAAGCATGCGTAATTAGAGCCAGTGCAAATGTTAAGCCATGTAGTCTGAATCAAACATATTGCCTAAATTGTGTGTGCTTGTAATTCATGTTTGAAAACCCAAAGTGAGTGTCAAAGCAGCAGTCAGTTTCTGTTAGGGAAGTTGTCGAGATCATGAGTGTGGGAATGTGAAATGTCACATATCGGTGCTCTAAGTCAGCAATAATCAAACTCTAGATTTCTAGTATTCTGATGTTACACAATTAATTTGTTCACGATTTCTCTTTTTGTGACTTTAGCTCTCCCTTTCTGTAGCATGATTCCATTCATCCCAAGTTTTACACTGAGAAATTGATCTGATGCTTTGAACCGATTGGAAGGTGCGATGAAAAGTGCCAAGGAAGTAATCACCAAGTTTATAAATCTCCCTTGAATTAGGGTAGGAATGCTGGAGTTATTAGAGTTGAGGTCTTGGCCACATACAAGGTCGAAGGTCCTCAGGTACCAGTTTCTGATTCTAATTTACCCCTCAGTATCTGCATGAGGACTGTTTACCTTGCATATCCCTTCTGGTACCATTTCTTAAGTTTTCTTCATGTTCTGTGTATTAGTTTTCTATGGCTCCTGTAACAAGTTCCCTTTATCTTGGTGGCTTAAAACAATGCACATTTATTCTCTGAAACTATAGGAGGTGAAAAATCCAAAATCACTTCTCCTAGGTATGATGAATATATATGTCATCATGACTGGGCCATGGGGTGCCCAGATATTTGGCCAACCATCATTTTTAGGTGTTGCTGTGAGACTGGTTTAGGACAAAGTTACCAATTATCAGAAGATTTAGTAAATCAGATTACACTCCATAATGTGAATGGGCCTCATCCAGTTAAAGATCTGAAGGGAACAAAATGTACTGACTCTTTCCTGAATAAGGGAGAATTCTTTCTGCCCAGTGGTCTTTAAACTGGGACGTTGGCTTTTCTCCTACCTTTGGACTTAAATGGAAACATCAGCTCTTCCTGGTCTTGAGCCTGCTGAGCCTCAGACTGAAACTACAACATTGGCTTTCCTGCTTCTTCGACCTTTGGACTCAGACTAGAACTAAATGATCTGCTCCTGAGTCTCCCAGCTTACGAACTCTCTCTGCCAAGCTTGGGATTCCCGGAACTGCATGAGTTAATTCCTTATAATAAGTCACATATATGATATCATGTATGAAATAATATATATGAAATATATATCATATATGAAATACACACACATAGAGTTGACCCATGAACAACACAGAGGTTAAGGGTACCAACCCCAATGCAGTTGAAAATCTACATAAAACTTTTGACTCTGCAGGAACTTAACTACTAATAGCTTACTTTTGAGCAGAAGCCTTACTGACAACATACACAGTGGATTAATATATGTTTTGTATGTTTTATGTATTAGAGACTGTTATCTTACAACAAAATGAGCTACAGGAAAGAAGAAAGAAAACGCTATTAAGGAAATCTTAAGGAATAGAAAACACATTTATAGTACTGTACTGTATTTATTGAAAAAAATCTTGTAAATGGTTCCCCACCTGTGTTGTTCAAAGGATATATATATATATATATATATATATATATATATATATATGAATGTGTATATATATATACACACACACACACACACATACATACATATCCCTACCTATCTATATATCGATATCTTTATCTCTGTCTCTACCTGTATCTGTTGGTGGTGTTCCTCCGGACAACACTGAGCAATACACTGGGTTTAGGGAAGAATCTGTTTCCTCCTTTTTCCAGCTTTGAAAGCTCCGTGACCGGCATTCCTTGGCTCATAGTTCCTTCCACCATCTCCCACTGCTTCAGGAGGAAGCCCGGTAGCGCCTTGCTTCAGTTGTAACATTGCCTTCTTTAGTCAAAACTCCTTCTGCCTTCCTCTTACAAATTTAGGGTTACTGGTTAATCCAAGATTATGTCCCCATCTCAAAACCCTTAATTTAATCACATCTACAAGTCTCTTTGTTTTACAAACTGACATTCACAGCTTCATGGATTAAGGCCTGAATATCTTTGGGAGCCATTATTCAACACAACACTTTCTACTGTGCTATTTTTTTTTTTTAAGATTATACTGATTACAGGTGATAAAAATCCAGTTAGAGTTTGCTTAATCAAAAAAAAGGAGATTGATTATAAGGAGCTCGGAAGCCGTAAGTAGCTAAATCCCTGGGAGAGAGCTGGGAATAACTAAATTCAAAGAGAGGAGCAAATATTAGAGCCCTCCATCTTTTCTCCTTGCTCCTTCATACACATCCATATATTTTTTTAAATAACTTCTCCCTTTTTCTGTCTATCCCATTCTCTCTCTTCCTCTTGTTTTCTCTCTTTGTCTCTGCCTCTCATTCTATGTTTCTGTCTCTCTCTGTCTCTTTCTCTCTCTGTAGGCGTTCTCTATTCTTCTGACCCTCAGGTTACCAGTTTTCCTGAGGTTGGCTGCATAGAGGAGAACATAAGTGCTGACAGACTGACATACATGTCCCTGATCCCAGATTCAAAAATGTAAAGAAGACATTGTTAGCTAGCTCAATCCATGTAGGAGGTCTTAGCATCCGAATAATGCTTTGTTATTTGTATTAATTTATTAATTTATTAAATGTCCAATTTAGCAGGATCAGTTCCTCTTCAACCATTGGAATTGGCAGGGAGAACAGAAATTTTAGTGACTGGAAAAGCGGCAAGGATTCAGCAGGTCTCCTTTGCAATTATTCTTGAGAAAAAAAAATTTAGGAGCCGGGATAGGGATAACACTTTGCAATAATAAGATTTCATATGAAATTACTTTTTAACTATAAAATAGTAAGCATTATTTTTAATAAATGAGGACATTAAAATTCAGAAATGTCACATAACTTGTAAAAGTTGGCTAACACAGTTCTCCTAGTTTTTTTTTTTTTTTTACTATATATAGTACTTTTTTTTTTTTAATTTTTATTTTTTATAAACATATATTTTTATCCCAAGGGGTACAGGTCTGTGAATCACCAGGTTTACACACTTCACAGCACTCACCAAAGCACATACCCTCCCCAATGTCCATAATACCACCCTCTTCTCCCAAACCCCCTCCCCCCAGCAACCCTCAGTTTGTTTTGTGAGATTAAGAGTCACTTATGGTTTGTCTCCCTCCCAATCCCATCTTGTTTCATTTATTCTTCTCCTACCCACTTAAGCCTCCATGTTGCATCACCACTTCCTCATATCAGGGAGATCGTATGATAGTTGTCTTTCTCTGCTTGACTTATTTCGCTAAGCATGATTCGCTCTAGTTCCATCCATGTTGTCGCAAATGGCAAGATTTCATTTCTTTTGATGGCTGCATAGTATTCCATTGTGTATATATACCACATCTTCTTGATCCATTCATCTGTTGATGGACATCTAGGTTCTTTCCATAGTTTGGCTATTGTGGACATTGCTGCTATAAACATTCGGGTGCATGTGCCCCTTTGGATCACTACATTTGTATCTTTAGGGTAAATACCCAATAGTGCAATTGCTGGATCATAGGGCAGTTCTATTTTCAACATTCTGAGGAACCTCCATGCTGTTTTCCAGAGTGGCTGCACCAGCTTGCATTCCCACCAACAATGTAGGAGGGTTCCCCTTTCTCCACATCCTCGCCAGCATCTGTCATTTCCTGACTTTTTGATTTTAGCCATTCTGACTGGTGTGAGGTGATATCTCATTGTGGTTTTGATTTGTATTTCCCTGATGCCGAGTGATATGGAGCACTTTTTCATGTGTCTGTTGGCCATCTGGATGTCTTCTTTACAGAAATGTCTGTTCATGTCCTCTGCCCATTTCTTGATTGGATTATTTGTTCTTTGGGTGTTGAGTTTGCTAAGTTCTTTATAGATTCTGGACACTAGTCCTTTATCTGATATGTCGTTTGCAAATATCTTCTCCCATTCTGTCAGTTGTCTTTTGATTTTGTTAACTGTTTCCTTTGCTGTGCAAAAGCTTTTGATCTTGATGAAATCCCAATAGTTCATTTGTTCCCTTGCTTCCCTTGCCTTTTGCGTTGTTCCTAGGAAGATGTTGCTGCGGCAGAGGTCGAAGAGGTTGCTGCCTGTGTTCTCCTCAAGGATTTTGATGGATTCCTTTCGCACATTGAGGTCCTTCATCCATTTTGAGTCTATTTTTGTGTGTGGTGTAAGGAAATGGTCCAATTTCATTTTTCTACACGTGGCTGTCCAGTTTTCCCAGCACCATTTATTGAAGAGGCTGTCTTTTTTCCATTGGACATTCTTTCCTGCTTTGTCGAAGATGAGTTGACCATAGATTTGAGGGTCTATTTCTGGGCTCTCTATTCTGTTCCATTGATCCATGTGTCTGTTTTTGTGCCAGTACCATGCTGTCTTGATGATGACAGCTTTGTAATAGAGCTTGAAGTCCGGAATTGTGATGCCACCAACGTTGGCTTTCTTTTTCAATATCCCTTTGGCTATTCGAGGTCTTTTCTGGTTCCATATAAATTTTAGCATTATTTGTTCCATTTCTTTGAAAAAGATGGATGGTACTTTGATAGGAATTGCTTTAAATGTGTAGATTGCTTTAGGTAGCATGGACATTTTCACAATATTTATTCTTCCAATCCAGGAGCATGGAACATTTTTCCATTTCTTTGTGTCTTCCTCAATTTCTTTCATGAGTACTTTATAGTTTTCTCAGTATAGATTCTGTGTCTCTTTGGTTAGGTTTATTCCTAGGTATCTTATGGTTTTGGATGCAATTGTAAATGGGATTGACTCCTTAATATCTCTTTCTTCTGTCTTGCTGTTGGTGTAGAGAAATGCAACTGATTTCTGTGCATTGATTTTATATCCTGACACTTTACTGAATTTCTGTATAAGTTCTAGCAGTTTTGGAGTGGAGTCTTTTGGGTTTTCCACATATAGTATCATATCATCTGCGAAGAGTGATAATTTGACTTCTTCTTTGCCGATTTGGATGCCTTTAATTTCCTTTTGTTGTCTGATTGCTGAGGCTAGGACCTCTAGTACTATGTTGAATAGCAGTGGTGATAATGGACATCCCTGCCGTGTTCCTGACCTTAGCGGAAAAGCTTTCAGTTTTTCTCCATTGAGAATGATATTTGCGGTGGGTTTTTCATAGATGGCTTTGATGATATTGAGGTATGTGCCCTCTATACGTACACTTTGAAGCGTTTTGATCAGGAAGGGATGCTGTACTTTGTCAAATGCTTTTTCAGCATCTATTGAGAGTATCATATGGTTCTTGTTCTTTCTTTTATTGATGTGTTCTATCACATTGACTGATTTGCGGATGTTGAACCAACCTTGCAGCCCTGGAATAAATCCCACTTGGTCGTGGTGAATAATCTTTTTAATGTACTGTTGAATCCTATTGGCTAGTATTTTGTTGAGTATTTTCGCATCTGTGTTCATCAAGGATATCGGTCTATAGCTCTCTTTTTTGGTGGGATCCTTGTCTGGATTTGGGATCAAGGTGATGCTGGCCTCATAAAATGAGTTTGGAATTTTTCCTTCCATTTCTATTTTTTGGAACAGTTTCAGGAGAATAGGAATTAGTTCTTCTTTAAATGTTTGGTAGAATTCCCCCGCTAAGCCGTCTGGCCCTGGGCTTTTGTTTGTTTGGAGATTTTTAATGACTGTTTCAATCTCCTTACTGGTTATGGGTCTGTTCAGGCTTTCTATTTCTTCCTGGGTCAGTTGTGGTAGTTTATATGTTTCTAGGAATGCATCCATTTCTTCCAGATTGTCAAATTTATTGGCGTAGAGTTGCTCATAGTATGTTCTTATAATAGTTTGTATTTCTTTGGTGTTAGTTGTGATCTCTCCTATTTCATTCATGATTTTATTTATTTGGGTCCTTTCTCTTTTCTTTTTGATAAGTCGGGCCAGGGGTTTATCAATTTTATTAATTCTTTCAAAGAACCAGCTCCTAGTTTTGTTGATTTGTTCTATTGTTTTTTTGGTTTCTATTTCATTGATTTCTCCTCTGATCTTTATGATTTCTCTTCTCCTGCTGGGCTTAGGGTTTCTTTCTTGTTCTTTCTCCAGCTCCTTTAGGTGTAGGGTTAGGTTGTGTACCTGAGACTTTTCTTGTTTCTTGAGAAAGGCTTGTACCGCTATATATTTTCCTCTCAGGACTGCCTTTGTTGTGTCCCACAGATTTTGAACCGTTGTATTTTCATTATCATTTGTTTCCATGATTTTTTTCAATTCTTCTTTAATTTCCCGGTTGACCCATTCATTCTTTAGAAGGATACTGTTTAGTCTCCATGTATTTGGGTTCTTTCCAAACTTCCTTTTGTGGTTGAGTTCTAGCTTCAGAGCATTGTGGTCTGAAAATATGCAGGGAATGATCCCAATCTTTTGATACCGGTTGAGTCCTGATTTAGGACCGAGGATGTGATCTATTCTGGAGAATGTTCCATGTGCACTAGAGAAGAATGTGTATTCTGTTGCTTTGGGATGAAATATTCTGAATATATCTGTGATGTCCATCTGGTCCAGTGTGTCGTTTAAGGCCTTTATTTCTTTGCTGATCTTTTGCTTGGATGAACTGTCCATTTCAGTGAGGGGAGTGTTAAAGTCCCCTACTATTATTGTATTATTGTTGATGTGTTTCTTTGATTTTGTTATTAATTGGTTTATATAGTTGGCTGCTCCCACATTGGGGGCATAGATATTTAAAATTGTTAAATCTTCTTGTTGGACAGACCCTTTGAGTACGATATAGTGTCCTTCCTCATCTCTTATTATAGTCTTTGGCTTAAAATCTAATTGATCTGATATAAGGATTGCCACTCCTGCTTTCTTCTGATGTCCATTAGCATGGTAAATTCTTTTCCACCCCCTCACTTTAAATCTGGAGGTGTCTTCGGGCTTAAAATGAGTTTCTTGGAGGCAACATTTAGATGGGTTTTGTTTTTTTATCCATTCTGATACCCTGTGTCTTTTGACAGGGGCATTTAGCCCATTCACATTCAGGGTAACTATTGAGAGATATGAATTTAGTGCCATTGTATTGCCTGTAAGGTGACTGTTACTGTATATGGTCTCTGTTCCTTTCTGATCTACCACTTGTAGGCTCTCTCTTTGCTTAGAGGACCCCTTTCAATATTTCCTGTAGAGCTGGTTTGGTATTTGCAAATTCTTTCAGTTGTTGTTTGTCCTGGAAGCTTTTAATCTCTCCTTCTATTTTCAATGATAGCCTAGCTGGATATAGTATTCTGGGCTGCATGTTTTTCTCGTTTAGTGCTCTAAAAATATCATGCCAGCTCTTTCTGGCCTGCCAGGTCTCTGTGGATAAGTCAGCTGCCAATCTAATATTTTTACCATTGTATGTTACAGACTTCTTTTCCCTGGCTGCTTTCAGGATTTTCTCTTTGTCACTGAGACTTTTAAATTTTACTATTAGGTGACGGGGTGTGGGCCTATTCTTATTGATTTTGAGGGGCATTCTCTGAACCTCCTGAATTTTGATGCTCATTCCCTTTGCCATATTGGGGAAATTCTCCCCAATAATTCTCTCCAGTATACCTTCTGCTCCCCTCTCTCTTTCTTCTTCTTCTGGAATCCCAATTATTCTAATGTTGTTTCGTCTTATGGTGTCACTTATCTCTCGAATTCTCCCCTCGTGGTCCAGTAGCTGTTTGTCCCTCTTTTGCTCAGCTTCTTTATTCTCTGTCATTTGGTCTTCTATATCACTAATTCTTTCTTCTGCCTCATTTATCCTAGCAGTTAGAGCCTCCATTTTTGATTGCACCTCATTAATAGCTTTTTTGATTTCAACTTGGTTAAATTTTAGTTCTTTTATTTCTCCAGAAAGGGCTTTTATATCTCTTGAGAGGGTTTCTCTAATATCTTCCATGCCTTTTTCGAGCCCGGCTAGAACCTTGAGAATTGTCATTCTGAACTCTAGATCTGACATATTACCGATGTCTGTATTGATTAGGTCCCTAGCCTTCGGTACTGCCTCTTGTTCTTTTTTTTGTGTTGAATTTTTACGTCTTGTCATTTTGGCCAGATAAGAGTAAATGAAGGGGCAAGTAAAATACTAAAAGGGTGGCAACAACCCCAGGAAAATATGCTTTAACCAAATTAGAAGAGATCCAAAATCGTGAGTGGGGAGAAAGGGGATAAAAAAAGGTTCAAAAAGGAAGAAAGAAAAAAAAAGAACAAAGAAAAGAAAAGAAAAAAATTTTTTAAAAAAGAAAACACCTGAGAAAAATGTAAAAAAGAAAAAATATATATATTAGATAAACTAGTAAAAAATCGTTAAAAAAGAAAAAGGTAACAGTTAAAAAAAAAAAAATTTACCCGAAGGTGAGAAGAAAAAAAAAAAAAAATGAAAAAGAAAAAATTAAATTAACTGCAAGACTAAAAAAAATCACAGGAAAAAAGCCATGAGTTCCGTGCTTGGCTTTCTCCTCCTCTGGAATTCTGCTGCTCTCCTTGGTATTGAAACCGCACTCCTTGGTAGGTGAACTTGGTCTCGGCTGGATTTGTTGTTGATCTTCTGGGGGAGGGGCCTGTTGTAGTGATTCTCAAGTGTCTTTGCCCCAGGCGGAATTACACCGCCCTTACCCGGGGCCGGGGTGAGTAATCCGCTCGGGTTTGCTTTCAGGAGCTTTTGTTCCCTGAGCGCTTTCCGTAGAGTTCCGGAGGACGGGAATACAAATGGCGGCCTCCTGGTCTCCGGCCCGGAGGAGCCGAGAGCCCAGGGCCCCACTCCTCAGTGCGCCCTCAGAGAACAGCGCCCAGTCACTCCTGTCTGCCTGACCTCTGGCCGCGCTCCGAGCTCACCGAGCCTGCGACCGGTTTAAGGTAACACCGAGCTGTGAGCTTACTGTCGGCTCTGTCTCTGCAGCCGGCTTTCCCGTTCCAATACCCGCAAGCTCTGCGACACTCAGACACCCCCGATCCTTCTGTGACCCTGCGGGACCTGAGGCCACGCTGACCCGGCGTGGGCTTCGCTCCGGTTTAGCCTCTGGAGCGATGTCCCTCAGCGGAACAGACTTTTAAAAGTCCTGATTTTGTGCGCGGTTGCTCCGCTGCTTGCCGGGAGCCGGCCCCTCCCCCCGGGGTCTATCTTCCCGTCGCTTTGGATTCACTTCTCCGCCGGTCCTACCTTTCAGAAAGTGGTTGTTTTTCTGTTTCCAGAATTGCTGTTCTTCTTCTCTTCGATCTGCCGATGGATTTTCAGGTGTTTGCAATCTTTAGATAAGCTATCTAGCTGATCTCCGGCTAGCTGAAGCAGTCTCAGCTTGCTACTTCTCCGCCATCTTGACTACTCCCCCAGTTCTCCTAGTTTTAAGGATATTATTCAAGTAACTGCATTCCAGTTGAAATAACAGTAAACTAAGAGTTAGGGAGCCTGGGCTTATATTTTGTCTTTGCTACGTACTAAAAGTTATCCTGGAAAAAGTTATTTAAATTCTCCCTACTTTAGTTTCCTCCCCTCTAAAATAGGGATAAAAATAGCTTATGCCTAGTGCCATGTTCTGATGTTTAAATGAGACAGTTTAAGTAAGTCTTCGTATAGCTGGTATTAAAAATAAATAAATAATCTGTCTCTGATTATTTGATAGATTGTGGAACTGTCCTATTTTATGAAGGATTATAGTAGAGTTTGTTACTAGCTTAGGCTAGTATTCACTAAGAATTGAAAACAGATGAAAATTTTCCATTCGAATGTCAATGGATTTTAGTACTGTCCCTTATTGGCAGAAGTGAACATTTTCCAGGAACAGTTTTTCTAGGAGTTGAGGTGGGCACGGAATATCACAGAATATCCCAGCGGGCCTCAAGTTCTCCGGAAATCCAGAGCAAACTGATTAGAATGATAAATACTTAAACTGTCTTTCAAGTGGAATTTCTTCAATGAATTTTTCTTGCCGGGAGGGAAAGGCAGCCTCTCCATGTAATAGAACCGTTGGCAGCAATGATCTGAGAGCAAACCGATGTACAGGGAATAAGAAGATGAGAGCCGGTGTTGTAGGCATTATTATAAGACGATAATGTGGATAGTGTTCTAGTAATGGTTCTAAAATGCATGATTCTTTATTTAATGGAAAATTTTAAATGGCAGGGGGATGTTTCTCTACAAAATAGATTAATGTTAGGCACATTGCTTAGTGTTAATGTTTCCCTCTGCTCTCCTTGTGACGTATGCTCATTGGATAGATAAACTGAGAAGTTTAAGAATAACCTTGGATGTGGGACTAGTTAATGTACATTACGTTAGGTAAGCTTGTGGGAAATATTCTGTAAAGTGGTAAAGATTAAAATTACTAGAAAACATGGAAGTTTAGCACAACTAGTAGCTTAGTAGCTTTTAAAAAGCTCCCTTGTACATTTAAGTAATATCTTTTTTTTTCTCTCAAGGGCAACTATAATTGTTGTTTAATTAAATATGCCATCTATGTTTTCTTATCTAGTGGATTTCAGCCAATTCAAATTATATGCATTCTATAGAGAAAAGTAAATAAGAAGTCTTGAAGTAAAGTTTTTAAGATTTTTCTTATTAGTTAAATCATCAAGTAAAAAGAAAGAGAATAAGTCCAGTCAAAATTATGTAAAAAAATATTATCAGTAATTGTATAAGTTTTTAAAAGTTGGAACTTAAGGAAGACACTTGATAGATTCATAAACTCAGCATATTGGGAAAAAATTACATTAATTAGATTCTTAAAACATCTGGTGGAAAAAATGTAAAATAAATTAACATGGAAAAATCTTAATTATCTATTATTTGAGTTCTTAAAGATAAAATAATTAAAGTGACTTTCTCTACTTTTCATTTAATGGGTTTGTTCTCTCAGAGCCAATAAATCTTTAGAAAATAAAAAAAAAATAAAAATGCACTGAGGCAGCTATCCATTTTATATTCTAGTGGTTGAAATAGCATAAACTGTAACACATTATGTTAGCTTTTAAGAATTGCTGCTAGAACTTGTAGTCCCAGACAGGATGGAGTAAATACACTATGCCTTGTTCTTCCTGCCAGTTACAGCTGAGAATCCTGGGCACAATACATAAGGCAAACCTAAGAGGTTTTGCTTATAAGTGTTCCAGAAGGTAGAGAGAAGACAGCAGACTAGCCTTGGGACTTGAGGAATGACCAAGTGGCTTTTTCTCTGGGATTTTGTTGTTTCCTTAATAATCATAGCTTAGGAACTAGCAGAGCCCACAACCCAGAAACACCAACAGGTACAGACAAAAAAGTACCACATAAAACCTGTTCTCCCATGCCAAGGGAGAAGGCAGGGAAAAGGCAGCCTCAAGGTCAGATGCCTTTCAACTAAACCTACCCTATTTGAGCCACAGTACCCTCCCTCCCTTCTCACTAGGACCTTTGGAGACTGTGGGACAGAGCTATCTCAGCGATCCCTGTCATTAACTTTCTGTTTTGTGTTCAGGAAAATGTGTTCACAGTACCTGCCTTCTTGTCTTAACTAAACTCTCATTGATCCCATCAAATGAGATTTTTCTTTGGTTAGCTATGTTTTTAACTTTTTTAATAGTTTATTAAAAGACCTGTACTTTTTTCCCCATAATATCCTGCTTTCGTTATAAAACTTAACATTTCTTATTTTATCTCTTTGAAATAGCCAAATAAATAGATTTAAGGTAGTTTGCGATTTTTGTCTGTGAATTTGTCTTCAGGAAGAATTCATTTTATGTGTTTGCGTTACACATGTCTGGGGTGTGGAAGCATACCTATAGCACCCTTTGGGTTTCCAGGCCACTATTTATTTTAGTTTCTATTCCATGGCACTTTGGTTCAGGCAGATGCCCTAAAGCTGATCAAGGATTTAGCTGATTCAAGGTTGTTGGATCTCAGTGGAAATCCTGAGACCCCTCCTCCTTGATGGGCTCTGAGGTCCAATATTTATCTTCTCAGCATGGTGAGACCGGTTACTTTACGCTTTTGCTTTGGAACCATTGTTTCTCTCTCTCTCTCTCTCTTTCTCTCTCTC
Organism: Mustela nivalis; assembly: GCF_964662115.1. Lineage (NCBI taxonomy): Eukaryota > Metazoa > Chordata > Mammalia > Carnivora > Mustelidae > Mustela > Mustela nivalis. Next base: position 36,131 of record NW_028134362.1, on the reverse strand, counting down.
TCTCTGCATCATTCTCCCTCCCTATGAGTGTTTGCATGCTATATATTTTATCCCTCAGCCTTTCTGTACACTTATATATAGGATTTATGCCTTGCAAACTGTACGGTTGGAATGTTTTTCAAGTCAAATATGACCATCTTTCTTTTTAAATTTACTACACAATATTTTATTCAAACTCGCTCTATATATAACCTAATTAGGTTATAAAGCAAAAAGTAATACCTCTAAACCCATTTTACAGCTGAAGAACCAGAACATTATCTAACATTTGAAACTACCTTTATGTCCTGTCCTGATCCCATCTCTTTGCTTCCCCTCATTCTTCTATTTTGGAGTAATGGCCCATATAGAATATTCAGCTGAGCCTGGCACTGGGAGTCACTTGTTTTTAAAAGAAGGCAGAGAAATGTCAATTCTTAGTTAAAACAGAGTATCAGTTAGCTTAATGGTCTAGATTTCCACATGAAAGCTTTCCATCTATCAAAAATTCCCTAAAATGTTTTTGTACTTCTTATATTGTTAAGATACCATCCAATTAGCAATGAGAAAAAGAGTAAATAATCAAATGTTTTCCAGATTGCTGCATGAAAAGCAGTTATTTACAAGTTCTTTAAATGGTATGTTTTAAGTAGTTCGTAATATTAAGGTGAACGTAGCACATTTAAAAAGATAAAGATTTCAGCTTGATTAAGTCACAAGTGGTATTCTGTCAGACTTTTTTTTTCCCTTCCTCTTGCAGTTGCTGTGACAACCAGCTGCAGGCAGGTGTAACCCGGTGCCACCACTCCCAAGCGTGCCTAGTATCTCTCTTGCTTTCCGCCCCAGCTGTTTCCTGTCGCTTCTTACCGGGTCTGTAGGAAACCCCTCAGCCATTCTGAAATATTCAGAATCAGGCAGTGTGATATCGCTAGCACCTCCTGGGTCTACCCTTGATCAATGGGGGTGAGAGCCTTGGATAAATAATGTTTTTTTGCCTTTTAGGTAGAAACCACTGAGCTGCATTTTACATGATTCCTGTAGGGGTCCCCAAGGTGAATGAGCCCCAGTTGGTCACAATAGTTCATCCACCACCTGACATTGGCTTTCACACTTTCCCAGTTTCACTTTCTCCCATCTCCCCATTTCCTGTTCCTTGGGGTCACTTCTCCAAACTAGCTCTCTTTACCCAAGCTGGCATCTCTGGTTCTAATTTGAGGGAAGGTGGCCGTGCAACTTAGGCTAAGACAGAGCTTGTATGAATAATTTTTGCCTTCTAAATATTTTAAATATGAGGACTTTGCTTTGACAAATTTAAGAGATAATTTATGGTTAGCAACTATAAGGGATGATTTGAATCTTTGTGGTGAAATAGGTTGCTGTGGCAGTTGTCTAAATAACAATCTGCCCTCTGTGTGTGTGCGCACATGCAATGTGTATGTTAACAATGTCGTTATGCAAAGTAGTCAGCAAAACCGATATTAAATCAAATTTGTGTAAAAGAACATCTTTTTCACTGAATTAATAGTCCTTGAGAACTTACTTTCTGCTGTGCACTGTGTTAACACGAAGTTAAAGATACGAAAGATATAGCCACTATCTTCAATAATTGTATAGTTTATTGGGAAAGACAGATTAATAAACCAGGGATTCTAATGCGGCACAATAGGTTTCCTTGTTATGGGATCACTGAGGAATTGCACGCATGGGTATTAGAGAGGGTCTATGAGAGAAAGGGATGTTTTGGTAGAGTTATGAAAATCACTAAGAATAGTAAGAACAGGTACCCATTTGGTGTGAGCTATGTGTTGGTGGGTACTAATGGTTTACCTGTATTATTTGATTTGCTAAGAATCTTATGTAATAGAATCTAGTGACATTCCCATTTGGCAAAGGTAGGAAACAAGATTAAGAGAAGTTCAAAGGCCTGCCAAAACATGAGTAAGAATTAGCCCAGTGTAAACAGAAGAGTAGAATAACAGATTTTTTTTTTAAGATTTTATTTATTTATTTGAGAGAGAGAGAGCACACAAGCAGGGGACAAAGCAGGCAAAAGGAGAGGGAGAAGCAGGCTCTCCGTGGAGCAGGGAGCCCAATGTGGGGTCTCGATCCCAGAATCCTGGGATCATGACCCAAGTCGAAGGCAGATGCTTAACCGACTGAGCCACCCAAGCACCTCTGAATAACAGATTTTTGAAGAAACTATTCAAAGATGCAAAGTTTTGAGAAAACCTGCTACTATGAGAACTGAGGCAAACTCTTCCTCAGGTCAGAATCTAGGAGGTTGGTTGGAGATGGGGGTAGACAGGAATCCAAGAGCCAAATCACAAAGGTTCATGTCTGTCATACTAAATAGCTTGAAAGCAATTCAAAGGAAACAGAAAGCTCCTGAAAGACATTAAGCAGAAGACCTGCATCACCCTGTAATGAATGATAAAGGTACAGGGTACAATTCCACGAGACATAGTTAAGGGGTTTTTTTGCTACATGCTAACCTATTTTCTCTCAGCCCCTAACCTATACTAACATACTTGCTTCTGTGATGCTGGAAATGAGGCACCTATAAGTTATACTTCTGCTTTTCTAGCAAGTTTGCGTTTACGATTGCCAAGGAAAGGAAGACTGAAAGGCAGGTGGAGGTGAAAGGGGTTTGTTACTTCCTGCCTTGTTCTTCTGGTGTTGTCATCTCAGCAAGTTTTAGCCTATAGTCTTACCAGCACTCTCAGAACCTGGCTCATCATAATGAAAAGTGAAATAAGAAGCAGTGAGGACAATCCATGCTAATTTTTCATGGTGAAATTATGAATTTCTTTTCAGACTATTAAAAATAAAACAAATGTGTAGAAATCCAGTAGCCTTATGGAAACTGAAGGAAGTTTGTGATGTTTCAGTAATCAGACATATATGTAAGATATTTAACGTGTTTGTTCACTCACACGCTTACATCTTTATTTTTCAGAATTATGTATCACAGCCTTCAAGGTGCCAAAGAATATATGTTGTGTGGATGCAGCCATTAATAGACAGTAAGAATTCCTTCTTTCGTGCAGCTTCTTTTTCAGTGCAGGGAGAGAAAGAAAATCAGGGAGTACCCTTATAAATTAAATAAGATACTCTCATATAGGGAGGAATGTTACAAAGATAATGAACAAGGACAATAGGATAAAATGTATATTGGCTGGGAATGTATTTGGCTGCAGTTTACCCAATAAAAGGCAATTAAGCCGTAAGCATATTTATGGTTTACAAAACGTTAAGAAGTAATTGGTCTCAGGGATGACCTGGCAGCTCAGCAATGACATTAAGATTTTAGGCTCTTGCTATCAGGGAAATACAGATCAAAATCGAAATAAGATACCACCTCACACCAGTCAGAATGGCTAAAATTAACAAGTCAGGGAACAACAAATGCTGGCGAGGATGCAGAGAAAGGGGAACTGTCTTATACTGTTGGTGGGAATGGAAACTGATACAGCTTCTCTGGAAAACAGTGTAGAGATTCCTCAAAAAATTAAAAATAGAGCTACCTTTCGACTCAACAATTGTACTCCTAGATATTTATCTAAAAGATACAAACGTAGTGATTCGAAGAGACACATGCTCCCCAGTATTTATAGCAGCAATGTCCACAATAGCCAAAATACGGAAAAAACCCAGATGTCCATCAACAGAAGAATGGATAAAAAAGATGTGGCATGTATATACAATGGAATATTACTCAACCATTGAAAAGAATAAAATCTTGCCATTTGCAACAATGTGAATGGAACTGGAGGGTATCATGCTAAGTGAAATAAATCAGAGAAAGACAAATGCCATATGCACTCTAATATGCATTTAAGAAACAAAACATAAACATAGGGTAAGGGAAGGAAAAATAAGTTGAAAATAAAGAAACAAACAAATAAACAAACAAACTCTAGGATATTCTAATGGTAGCTACCATTTATTGAGTGTTTCTGGAAGGAGAGGTGGGTTAGGGAAGGAATAATTGGGTGATGGGCATTAAAGAGGGCACTTGAAGTAATGAGCATTGGGTGTTAAATGCAACTGATGAATCACTAAATTCTACCTCTGAAACTAATGAAAAAATAAAAAGATTCAGGCTATTGCTAACTTTCAACGATATCATTTTTTTTGTGTGTTGACCATTGTTTCCCATACCTGTCTACATATGACAAGATTGTTCCCATACCTGAAAACAACACATCTTCATGCCAGGTAGTGAAGCAGAAAGGAAAAGGCAGAGGCAGAAATTTAGGTGGGATCTTAGCTCTTTGGGGTATCACCAACAGCACTTGTTGAAGGAAAAAAATGTCTGTGAATTTATGTTTGTGAATGTGTGTGCGTGTGTGTGAGCATTTTGCTATACAATGAATATGCACATAGAAATATAGTTAGAATTTCCTTTCTCAAATTACTACCTGGTTTGCATGATTTTTTGTGTTTTTTAACAAAGAACATTAGCTTGATACTTTTATTATTTTTTTCTCTAAAGAACTGTGCAACAGTTGTTGAATCATAGTTGCTAATAGGTGTTAATAAGACTCCCAAGATGAAATACTTGCTTGAAATACTAGTGATGACATTCAGCCTTATATATATGCTGAGAAATTGGCAAAACCCCAAGTCTAACAACTCACTTCCATATGGGAGCGAGCCACCGGAGGAGGCATGGATATCCTAGCGAAATGACCTTCTGCTCTTGATTATCTGGATAACCTTGGTTTGTAGATTAATAGTTTTTCAGCGTACTGTCTTTCTGAAAATGGGTATAATTAAACTTGTCACTCAAGGGTACTGTATGATTTAATCACTTAGTATTAAGTAAAGCTCTCTGATATCCTTAAGCAAAGGATCCTATGCAGATGCAGAATATCATTATGAAGACACAATTTTTAGCGTCTTGCTGAGCTCTGAGAAATTACACTGCAGAGTCTTTCTCTAATACCCACAGAAAGCTGCCCTGTATTAGTATTTATAAAGCATTTCAACATATATTAAATACATTTTAAAGGCATATAATTAGTGTATAAGTTGAGGCATTAACAAAAATGTCTTTCAACATTTGCTTTTGACTGGATAACATTAAAACTTATTAGACATGTAATTTTTTCAGAAATAGCCCCATACCCACATTTAACAGTGATTTGTTCCATGGTAGTATTTGAAAAATTTACAACATGGCAAATTCCTACTTCTCCTGGAGTAAATTCATGTCTGTATACCTTTAAATAATTTTTATTTGCATTGATCTATAAATTATGTAGGGATTATAAATACATATGGGTAAAAGTCAAAATGCTTTACACACTTAAAAGCCAATGTTATAGTCTCATTTAATAAAATATTAGAATAGCCTAGCAAATATTTATTTCCTGAAGGACTTGAGAGAAAACTCACCAAGGATAGAAAAACCTTACCTAAGATCAAAGACTTTGTGAGAAAGGAAAGAAAGCAGTGGTGAGGGTAAGGATTCCATATCCCTATCCTAGACCATGTTCCTTCCCTGTATGCCAACAGCATTCTTAATGATTTCTGTAGGCTTTGAAAGCTTAATAAGCAAGAGTACACACATATTTTATGCCTGTGGTGAATAAGTAGCTTTATGTACACAGATGATTACAAATGTATCATTTCTAACCTCTATTTCAAGAGAAAAATATAACTTTTTCCCTGGCAATTTGAAGAGCTGTGTTGTATAGTGAATTACAATAAAAACTTGAAGTACAAAAACATATCTCTTACTAATGCTTCCATGAACCATGCTGTTTCTCAGTGAGTGTTTGACATTTATATATCTACACTACATAGATATTCTACAAGGCTAGACACTGGGGAAAAATATACCCAGTAGGTATTGCCCATATATTCTCTATTCTGTTTATAAAGAGAAGTGACATAGTAATACTGTCTTGCTGTAGTCATCCAAAAATCACATATTTGCATCAGAACTGTTCAGTATAATGACCATTGTTTTTGTATATCAGCCCTGACACTTTGGGTTGACATATTTATATTAGAGACTTTGTTAAATGGAACAGAACAGTAGTTATTATTTTTTATTAACATTTTGCCCAGTCATTTGTGGAGCACTATCTCATTGTTGGAAATTTGGCTAATTCTATACCTATGCTCAGAGAACTTGCACTTTTACAGAAAGAAATGAGAGAAAGACATCAGGAACTTCAAAAAGGTGAAGAAGAAAAATATACATTATGACCATATCTGTGTTTGATCTATCTTTCCCCTTTCTTCCTTCCTTCTTTCCTTCTTTCCTTCCTTCCTTTTTCCTTTCTTTATTCCTTCCTTCCTGCCTCCCATCCTTCTTTCCTTCCTTTCCAGAAAGGGGAAGAGAGGGTGGGGAGGGGCAAAGCGAAAGGTAGAGAAAGACTCCTAAGTAGTCTCTATGCCCAGCACAAAGGCTGATACAGGGACTTGATCCCAGGACCCCGAGATTATGACCTGAACCAAAATCGAGAGCGTGGTGCCCAACTGACTGAGCCACTCAAGTGCCCTTGTGTTTGTATATTTCTAAGGGAAAAAGGAAAAAAAAGATGGGGGACAGGAGAGATGCTTTAAATCTTATCATATGACCTAAGTTATCTTGACCTCAGAAAGTGTTTCAAAAAAACTTAAAATCTTGTCAATTGGGTGGCTATTGCTTATTTTTCATAGCATACCTTACTTTATTTTTTCTTTTACTCTAGGTTTGCATTGGGCACATTGACAGAGTTTGTTTCTTCCATACTTTGTTGAGTAGCAATTAAAGAAAAATTAGCTGGTTGCCAACAAATTTCATATAAAAATATAACTTCCAGCTCAGCTTCTCAGGCAGTCCTAACCCTGTATTTGCACTGAGTAGCTGCCAGGATGGTCGGTTGCCACTTGCGGATATTGAGGTGGGTCACCAGAACCCAGGAGTCCTCGTTATCTCTCTAATCTGATTCACTCTCCTCATTTACCTTCTCTAGCTGAGCCTCAGAGCTGTCTGTATTTGGGACCTCTAGTTGATAGAAACCTTCCAGTTGTTTCCAGATGTTCTCTCTGTTTCCATTCTACCCATGTTGAATATGATGGTTCAATCTTCACTCAGCAACTTGGATATTCTAACAGTAGCTACCATTTATTGAGCATCATCTATGTGAGAGGTCGGTGGGTTTTTCTTAAAATAGAAGAGATCATAAATAATTTAGGCTTCGTGGGCCACATGGCCTCTATCACAACTTGTCAATTTGATGAAAACAACCATAGAAAATACATAAATCATGGGTGCGGTCCCATACCAAGAAAACTTAACCGCTAGACACTGAAATTTGAATTTCATATAATTTTTACCTGTCACAATATTTGATTCTTCTTTTGATTTCTTTCCAACTATCTAAAAATGTAAGAATCATTCTTGGCTTTCAAAACAAGCAGTGCCTGTGTTTAGCCCATGGTCTTTAGTTCTCCCCCTCCTGACCTGTGCTTCAGTTGCTCTCATTTCTACTCCCGACAATTGTAGGACATAATCATTACTGTTTTTACAGTTAGAAAGGCATACGTTATTTAAAAGTGTGGACCTAGTCAATCTTGAGCCGAAATCATTGAGATGGGGGAGGGTGGGAGTGGCAATGCTATGTCTTCGATAACTCTGGTTCTTACAGTTAGAACATAGTGGATACTTGTAAGGATAAATGATGCAGTCAATGAAATTGTTGAATATTGGTTAAAAGGTAAGTATGGACTAAAAGTCCTTTCCCAAACTGTCTGACTATCTATTCTGTTCTATCCTCTGCTTTCTAGGCAGCGTTCCAGCACGTCTAGTTGTTTCCCAGAAGCACAGAAAGAAAGGGCTCTTTTAGATCAAACATTTATTTATACTCCCTCTTGACAATCTGGGCCATATTAGAATGCTTTGCTAAAGAGCTAGTGCAGGCGTGTTGCCTAGTTTGGATTCTCTGGAGGAATGACTTCTTATTATCATTATTTCAGTCCAGTTGTAACATGTATGAGTGTGTATCGTTTATGTATGAGGGATTAAACCCTTTCACTTTAGTAGTCTTAGTCCGCTGACACAACCTCCAAGAATTCTTCAGTACTTAAATCTTTCAATACAACTCACAAACCCATCTCACATGAGGCTTGGGAAAGGCATTAAACAAAGAAAGTGCTCTTCCCTATGGATAGGGCATTTTGCCCATTACATCAGCAATAATGTAACTAAGAAAAGGATCATTTTGTATATTCCTTTGTCCACCTTGCTGCAGACAAAGGATAATAGAAAATGAACCCAACTCTCACTTATTACTCCATAAGAAGAACAAGTAGCTAGTGTGTGGCAGAAAACATACAGTTCTTTTTGAAGTTGGCTCTTTTATCTTAAATGAAGCCAGCTGTCCTGTTTAACTTTTATAGATAATCGGAGGGAATGAATAGTCTGCTTCAGCCGTGTACTTTCAGCTGTGTTGTTTTACAGCTATAGGGACCGGGGGCTTCCCATTCCTTCCCTCTCTAAGCACAGAACACCTCTGCTTCTCATGAACTCAGAAAGCCTTCACTAATTGCAAAATTGTGTGGCTTACTCAGGCTTTGAAAGGAGTCACTGATTCTGCCACAAATGATTGCATTTATCTTTTAAAATTCTTCTTAAAATGCTTGGTAAGGAATAACCAGATATCATCTTAGAGTAGCAACTCCATTTGTGGATTGCTCCTGACTCAAAAGTAAATGGAAAACTTGCTTTCAATAAGACACTTGAAACTTAATAGTACGAAAGCATCTAAGATTTATATTGAGTGATGGAAGGTGTGATTTCATGCGAACAGAATGAACACTTGGACAGAATTTGAGGATCATTTCATAGAAATTAATCTGTTTGTTATGCTATTTGTCCAGGCTTGTGCAATCAGACCACTTTTCTCTTTAGCAAGCCCAACAGTGTGCTGGAGAAACCCAGTTAAGGCAAAGATTGTTTTCAACCTGCTCCTAATATTTTTATCTCAAATAGAAGCTTATAAATACTGGAAGCAGAAAAGTCATTCACTAGCATCCAAAAAGATCTGTGGGATATCTTCACTGGCATACGTGCACAGACCCGCACAATAGCTGGGATGGAAGTTAAAAGAAATGGTGAGGAGTTGTGCATGTCCAATAATGCAAAGTTGAATATATGTTATGGTGCAGCCTGGTGAGAAAATACCATGAGGTAGAGTAAGGAGAGGAGGCAGGGATGAAGTTCCATGATGAATTGTTAAGAAAAATGAAGGTAATAAATACATAACAACAAGATGAAGTTGAGTGTATAATGGGATCCTGTTTTTTTTTTTTTTAAGATTTTATTTATTTATTGGAGAGAGAATGAGTGAGAGAGAACATGAGAGAGGAGAAGGTCAGAGGGAGAAGCAGACTCCCCAAGGAGCTGGGAGCCCGATGTGGGACTCGATCCTGGAAGTCCAGGATCATGACCTGAGCCAGAGGCAGCTGCTCAACCAACTGAGCCACCCAGGTGCCCGGGATCCTGTTTTTATATATATCCTACAAAAGTATAGAGTATACATTGCATACTATACCATAGTAATAATATATTTACTGTTATATAATTTATAATTTTATAAATTACATAAAAATACATAAATTACATAATTATATGAGGTATGTAACTATATAATTTTGTTTATATTTGTATATAACCTATATACAAATATATTTGTTTATTTAATTATATAATTATATACTTAAATTTATTTGATAATTTTAAGATTAGAATGAGCATATGTTTAATTATCCATAAATATTTATATTTACATTTTAGTATCTTATATGCATACTGTATGCATATAGTGTATGTTACAGTTCTTTTGGGCAAATGTGAGTGGAGGTGTGTTGGTTTGAGTATGTAGGGGTTGGACTTTGGGGAGATAAGTTGGGATGGATAGATCCCCAATGGGATTGGGGAGAGTTGGAGCCATTTCCTTTTTTACTTCATATATTTATGTGTTCTTTGACTTTTTTACCTCAAATATGGATTTGTTTGGTAATAAAAATTAAAGGGTGTAAAAATATGGACAATGGTAGCTGTGCATGTGCTGTTCTTAATAGAATTTGTAGGGTGTAAGTAGGGTGTAAGGTGTAAGGAAGTTCCACCTGAGTCTAGCCAGGTCTGGAACATGAGCTGGGGAAAATGGGAAGGAGCATTTGCCGACCTTCATATAAACCCCAGAGAAATGCTCTTCCCTAGCAGACAACTTCATTTGTAGCCCATCATTCAAGAACATGTTAAATACTCAGACATATTTTTAACCTCTGTAGATATTTGAAGATTATCTCCTTTTTCTAACCACTCCTCTTAAATGTTCTTGGATATATTGAGTTTCAAAAATAAAATTTCAATTCCAAATGCGTGGGGGAAAATGTTTAGTATATTAGGAAAACGTTCATTTTTCTTCAAGTTAAATAACGGATCTGACATGGTTACTTCCTCTTTGATTTTTATAGGGCTAGATAATTGTCTTAACAATTTTGGGCTTGTGGGTATATACAGATATAAACCCATTCAAACCCGTTAAATTTGAAATTAAATATTAACAGCTTGAAAAACAGTAATGGCATACTCTGGCAAGGAAACATCCTTTGTGATTGTAGTTAGAATGCCATACTTCCCAATAAATTCTAAGGGGTAATCTTCCATCCCTATGGCTGTAATTGGCATAGTTTCTCTGGGCCATTAAAGGGTCTTCCAGTAATTGTTGTTAAATTACTGAATCATAGATTTCTCAGCTTGATAATTAAAAATATTTCAAAATGCCAAACTTAGTTTTGTAGATACTAAGTATTAAACCATTCAGTGTTAACTAGATCTTGCTTAGCTATTTTTAAAAATTTTTTCCACTTAGTCATTTTAGTTATGACTGTGAGGTGTAATTTATCAAAAGCACAATGAGAGGTTATCAAACTCTCATTTCAGTAAAAGAAAGAGGAACATTACCCTCAAGAGATAAATCTTTCATTAAACTTTACAAAGACCTTAAGCAGTGTCTATCCCATTTATCATTTCTAGTCTTTCAGAATGCACCAGCTGCCTATGTTTAGAAAGCAGTACAGGGCAGACAGCCAACATCAGGGTTGATGCCTGGTAGGTCAGATGGAATTTCTCTTCCATTTTTTACATTTTCATTTACCTTAGAAAATAATTTTAAAATCACCTATGTTTGAAGCTTAATTTTGGTAATGTGCCAAACTGTTTTTTAAAAAGTCAGAATTTTTTTTTTGAGCTATGGTACTTTACTTTATCATTAAAAAAGTGAGAGAAAAAAAATCTGTAATTTTTTTCATATGTCCATAAAAAATATTGTTTGATGTTAGTATCTTGTAACATAACAATACCAACTTGAGGGGTACCTGGTTGGCTCAGTTGGTAGAGTGTGCCCAGCTTGATCTCAGGGTTGTGGGTTTGAGCCCCACATTGTGTGTAGAGATTACATAAAAATAAAATCTTTTAAAAAAGTACCATCTTGACTTTTTACTTTCAATATGTGAGTAGAATCTTTTGTATTTACAGTCAAAGTTACTTTCCTTTTTTAAAAATTATTTTTATTAGCATATCATGTATTATTTGTCCCAGGGTTACAGGTCTGTGAATCATCAGACTTACACATTTTACAGCACTCACCATATCACATACCCTCCCCAATGTCCATAACCCAACCACCCTTTCCCTACCCCTCAGCCCCAGCAACCCTTAGTTTTTATTGTGAGATTGAGAGTCTCACGGTTTGTCTCCCTCCTCATCTCATCTTGTTTAATTTTTTCCTTCCCTACCCCCCAAATTCCCCACCCTGAGTCTGAAATTCCTCATATCAGGGAGATCATATGATAATTGTCTTTCTCTGATTGACTTATTTTGTTCAGCATAATACCCTCTAGTTCTATCCATGTTATTGCAAACGGCAAGATTTCATTTATTTTGATGGCTGCATAGTATTCCATTGCATATATGCATATATATGTATATGCATATACACACACACACACATACATACATACATACATACACGTACCATCTCTTCTTTATCCATTCATCTGTTGATGGACATCTAGGTTCTTCCCACAGTTTGGCTATTGTGGACATTGCTGCTATAAACATTCAGGTGCATGTGCCCCTTTGGATCACTGCTTTTGTATCTTTAGGGTAAATACCCAGTAGTGTGATTGCTGGGTCATAGGGTAGCTCTATTTTGAACTTTCGAGGAACTTCCATGCTGTTTTCCAGAGCAGCTGCACCAGTTTGTGTTCCCACCAACAGTGTAGGAGGGTTCCCCTTTCTCTGCATCCTCACCAACATCTGTCATTTCCTGACTTGTTAATTTTAGCCATTCTGACTGGTATGGTGTGGTATTTCATTGTGGTTTTGATTTGTATTTCCCTGATGCCAAGTGATGTGGAGCACTTTTTCATGTGTCTGTTGGCCATCTGGGTGTCTTCCTTATAAAAATAGCTGGTCAAGTCCTCTGCCCATTTTCGATTGGATTATTTGTTCTTTGGGTGTTGAGTTGGATAAGTTCTTGGCACATTTTTGATGCTAGCCCTTTATCTGATATGTCATTTGCGAATATCTTCTCCTATTCTGTCAGTTGTATTTTGGTTTTGTTGACTGTTTCCTTTGCTGTGCCAAACCTTTTAATCTTGTTGAAGTCTCAATAGTTTATTTTTTGCCCTTGCTTCCCTTGCCTTTGGCAATGTTTCTAGGAAGAAGTTGCTGCAGCTGAGGTCAAAGAGATTGCTGCCTGTGTTCTCCTCAAGGATGTTGATGGATTTCTGTCTCATATTGAGGTCTTTCATCCATTTTGAGTCAGTTTTGTGCGTGGTGTAAGGAAATGGTCCAGTTTCATGCTTCTGCATGTGGCTGTTCCAATTTTCTCAACACCATTTGTTGAAGAGACTGTCTTTTTTCCATTGGACATTCTTTTCTGCTTTGTTGAAGATTAGTTGACCATAGAGTTAAGGGTCCATTTCTGGGCTCTCTATTCTGTTCCATTCATCTATGTGTCTGTTTTTGTGCCAGTACCATATTGTCTTAATGATGACAGCTTTGTAATAGAGCTTGAAGTCTGGAATTGTGATGACACTAACTTTGGTTTTCTTTTTCAACATTCCTCTGGCTACTCGAGGTCTTTTCTAGTTCCATATAAATTTTAGGATTATTTGTTCCATTTCTTTGAAAAAAATGGATGGTATTTTGATAGGGATTGCATTAAATGTGTAGACTGCTTTAGGTAATATAGACATTTTCACAGCATTTGTTCTTCAATCCATGAGCATGGAACATTTTTCCATTTCTTTGTGTCTTCCTCAATTTCTTTCATGAGTATTTTATAGTTTTCTAAGTATAGATTCTTTGCCTCTTTGGTTAGGTTTATTCCTAGGTATCTTATGGTTTGGGGTGCGATTGTAAATGGAATTGACTCCTTAATTTCTCTTTCTTCTGTCTTGCTGTTGTTGTATAGAAATGCAACAGATTTCTGTGCATTGATTTTTTTATCCTGAAACTTTACTGAATTCCTGTATGAGTTTTGGAGTGGAGTCTTTTGGGCTTTCCACATAAAGTATCATATCATCTGCAGAGAGTGAAAGTTTGACTTCTTTGCTGATTCAGATGCCTTTTATTTCTTTTTGTTGTCTGATTGCCAAGGCTAGGACTTCTAGTACTATTGTTGAATTGCAGTGGTGAGAGTGGAAATCCCTGCTGTGTTCCTGATCTTAGGGGAAATCTCTTAGTTTTTCCCCATTGAGAATGGTATTCACTGTGGGTTTTTCATAGATGGCTTTGATGGTACTGAGGTATGTGCCCTCTATGCCTACACTGTGAAAAGTTTTGATCAAGAAAGATTGCTGTACTTTGTCAAGTGCTTTTCAACATCTGTTGAAAGTATCATATGGCTCTTGTTTTAAAGTTATTTTCTTAACAGCATTCATTACTGTCTGGAATTATCGTCTTTCACATATACTATATGTGAAAGACTATATATAGTATAGTCTTATACTATTTCCTCCCCTTTAAAATGTAAGCTCCTTGAGGATAAGGCCTTTGGCTGGTCTAGCTCCACGGCTCTATTATGAACACCTAGCAGAATGCCTGACACATAGAATTCATTCAACACATATTTTTCTTTTTTATATATATTTTTATTTATTTATTTGACAGAGACAGACCAGCAGAGGGAGAGGGAAAAACAGACTCCCTGTTGAGCAGGGAGCCCAATATGGGACTTGATACCATGACTCTAGGATTATGACTGAGCTGAAGGCAGATGCTTAGCTGACAGAACCACTCAGGTGCCCCAACATATATTTTTCAACATAAGAATTGGATGAATAGTTGGGAAGTTGGAGGGAGAAATGGAGGAATGGAGGAATTAATGAATGAATTAAAAAAATTAATGCAATAGATTGAAAGATTGTACCTCTCAAAAGCAGACATAATCCAAGTTTTTGAAGGTTTTATTGATTTTATATGTAAGGGCCATAAAGTTAAAAAAAAATTCTATAGATCAATTGGATATTAAATTACTATTTAAGAAACATTTATTTATTCACTCAGATTACTATTGAAGTTTTAGTTTTTGTGATTTCTGTTTTTACTGTCTATTCTTATTCAGCAAGTTTATTTAATATCTAATCTTTATTTACTGACTACATTAAGCAGTGAGGTCCAAGACTGAAAAATACAAAGTCCTTATCCTGGCAGAGGTCATAATTTTGTGGGGAATATGGGAAAATAAATAAAAGAGAAGATCACAAATGCATGTGATAAAATGTTCTAACAATAGTAAGTGAAGTATAATACAGGACAAGACAAGAGAGACATGTGTAAATGGGGGTGTCGGGGATGGCTTCTTGGAAGAGGTGGTGTTGTAGATGAACCAGGAAGAATGAGTGGGAGTCATCTAGGTGACGATATGGAGGTAGAGAGACAACAATTGAAAACATTGCTCACAAAATTCAGACAATAAATGAAAGAATTTGAGGTAGGTGTCAAGGGGTGAGGAGAGACATGTAGTCTGGAGTGTGGAGGGCTTTGCATGCCTTTGGACTCTTTAAGGATTACAGTAAGTTCCTAAAGAATTTTAAACAGAGTGACAGTTATTTTTTTTTATTTGCTTATTCATCCAATAAGTAGTTTTTAAGCCTGTGCCTTATGCAAGTAAATGTGGTAGATGATGGATATATACAGACAAATAATGCATAGTTCTGACACTTGAGAGACCTACAGGCTTGTAGGGATTTAATGTAGTATACTATTAGTTGGATATATGTAATGAAAGAGAGTTGAGACACAAAAAGAGGATGTAGTTCAAAAGATATTTGCATTTTAGAAATATCACCCTGACGGCAAAGTGGAGAATGATTTGAAAACCCATGATGGTGCTGTTCTAGAGATCTAGGCTTAAACTAAGGGAAGGGTTTAGGATGGTGAGAAGTGAATCCCTATCTGGAACTATTTTTAATGTAGAATGACCAACTTCTCAGATTAGTGCCAGGAGGTTTCCAGCTTTCACAGAAATTGTCATGTGTCAGGAAACCCCTCAGTGAGGATGTCTGATCACTTGAGTTGAAAGTTGGCAGTGAAGAAGATGATGTCTCCTGAGTATATGCCTTGAGAGATAGGTTGGATGTTGGCGGTATTCCATCAAATAGCAGCTATTGGAGAGTTAGCAGGTTAGTGCAAGTGGCAGGATTAGGAGGTCAGGTTATGTTAAGTTTAGGTACTGTTGAACTAGAAATGCCCAGAAGAGAACTAGATGTGAATCTAAAGCTCAGATGACTATCTGGTTGAATGTCAACTTAGAAATCATCAAGAGGCTAGTTATAGAAGCCATAGGTAAATAGAAAAGTGGACTTATGCTGAACCCTAAGGTGTAACAACAGACAGACCTTTCTTTCTTTTCATGATGGGAGACTATATTTAAGGTATATTTGTTTCTCTGACTTACATTGCAGCATTAGGTAGAAAGCAAAATATTTTGTTTTGTCAGGCTTTGCCTTGCTTTTTTTTTATAATTTCTGTAATTACCAGTCTGATATTTGCTATCAGGCTTTTTTTTAAACAAAATAAGTGTTATAATAAATCATAACTTAAGGTTTCATGTCTATATAAAATAGATACCAAATCTGGGCACCTGGGTGGCTCAGTGGGTTGAGCCACTGCCTTCGGCTCAGGTCATAATCTCAGGGTCCTGGGATTGAGTCCCGCATCGGGCTCTCTGCTCAGTGGGGAGCCTGCTTCCTCCTCTCTCTCTCTCTCTGCCTGCCTCTCTGCCTACTTGTAATCTCTCTCTGTCAAATAAATAAATAAAATCTTTTAAAATATATATATATATATATATATATATATATATACCAAATCTAAAACTTCCATTTTCATCTTCTGCGACTATAATTGGCTTCTCCAAATCTCTATTAGAACTTGAAAAGTTGGGGTGCCTGCCTGGCTCAGTGGGTAGAGTATGTGGCTCTTGATCTCAGAGTTGTGAGTTCAAGCCTCATGTTGGGTATAGAGCCTACTTAAAAAATAAAATGAAATAAAAACCTCAAAGAGTTATAATTTACTTTAAAAAGACTGCCCGGGGTCCCGGGGTGGCTCAGTGGGTTAAGCCTCTGCCTTCGGCTCAGGTCAATGGTCTCAGGGTCCTGGGATTGAGCCCTGCATCAAGCTCTCTGCTCAGCAGGGAGCCTGCTTCCCCTTCTCTCTCTCTCTCTCTCTGCCTGCCTCTCTGCCTATTTGTGACCTCTGTCTGTCAAATAAATAAATAAATAAATCTTAAAAAAAAAAAAAAAAAAAAGACTGCCCATGATTTGGTTAAATTTTGATTGTAAATGTGGTTAAAAGATATCAGTATGTTTCACTTCCAGTTATTCAGCCTAGTTCTCTAGCCATCTAGCCAAAACAGCCTAAGGAATATTCCAATAAGGAGTGTCCTATAGCTTTTTACTCAATTTTGCTATAAACCTAAACCTGCTCCAAAAATATCTATTTAAAAAATGCAAAGGAACTAGACTAGCCAAAACAATTTTGAAAATTAAGAAAAAATTTGAAGAATTTATACTTTCTAACTTTTTAAAACTTAAAAAAAAAGATTGTCATATTTTGGATATCACAGGTCAGAAAATGTCTCCTCCGAATTTGGGGGAAATCATAGGATTCCACGTTTTCAGTTTATAAAGTAAACAAATCGAAGCAGCAATTGAAAAAAGCTATTACTAAGTATCTTCATAATTTTCTGAAATTGTGTGCATAACCACCAAGTTAAAATGAACATAATCAGAATAAAATACATTTTGAACTGCTCATATGAAACTTTCTAAAATACTATCAACTCATTTTATTCAATTACTGGGGACTATTTAAAACCTAGTCAAGATTTTATTTTTTATGAATGAGTAATGTTCCAGTATGTATGTGTGTAAGAATTTTTTTTTTAAGTTTTTTTTTATTTATTTGACAGAGAGAGAGAGAGAGAGCACAAGTAAGCAAAGAGGCAGGCAGAGAAAGAGGGGGAAGCAGGGTCCCTGCTGAGCAGAGAGCTTGATGCAGGGCTCAATCCCAGGACCCTGAGATCATGACCTGAGCCGAAGGCAGAGGCTTAACCCACACCCAGGTGCCTCAGTATAAAACATCTTTTTCCATTCATCTGTTGAGGGACACCGAGGTGGCTTTCTTATCTGAGCTATTATTAATAACGCTGAAATAAAAATAGGGGTGCATGTATCTTTTTAAGTTACTGTTTTCATTTTCTTCAGATGAACACCCAGAAGCGGAATTACTGGATTGTGTAGTACTTCTATTTTTAATTTTTCGAGGACCCTCCATACTGTTTTCCATAGTGATTTACATTCTCATCAATAATGTACAAAGGTTCTGTTTTCTACACATCCTCCAACATTAGTTATTTCTTCTCTTTTTGAGCTAGTAGTTCTCTCTAGTATGAAGTGATATCTCCTTGTGGTTTTGATATGCATTTTCCTGATGATGAGTGATGTCATACATTTGGGTGTGTGTGTGTCCGTTGGCCCTCTGTATGTCTTCTTTGGAAAAAATGTCTATTCAGGTCCTCTGCTGTTTTTAATTGGATTATTGGGTTTTTTGGTGTTGATTTATATGAGCTTTTTATATATTTTGTTTTTATTTTATTTTATTTTATTTCTTTTCAGTATTCCAAAATTCATTGTTTATGTACCACACCCAGTGCTCCAGGCAATATGTGTCCTCCATAGTACCCACCACCTGGCTCATCCAGCACCCATTCCCTCCCCTCCAAAACCCTCAGTTTGTTTCTCAGAGTCCACAGTCTCTCATGGTTTGTCTCCCCCTCTGATTTTCCCCTTCTCACTTCTCACCTCCGTCTCCCATATGAACCCCTTATCCAGTATATCATTTGCAAATATCTTCTTCCATGCAGTAGGTTGCTTTTTCATTTTCTTGATGGTTTCCTTTGCTGTGCAAAAAGCTGTTTAGTCGGATATAGTCCCAATAGTTTACTTTTGCTTTTGTTTTCCTTGCCTGAGGAGACACATCCAGATAAAAGTTGCCAAAGCTGGTGTCTAAGAGGTTACTTCATATATATCCTTTTAGGGATTTTATGATTTCAGATCTTAAATTTAAGGTTGAGGGGATTAAGAGGTATAAACTTACAGTTATAAAATAAATATGTCACAGGGATGAAGAGTACAACAAAGGGAATATAGCCAATAATACTATAATAACCTTGGTGACAGATGATAACTACAATTATAGTGATAAGCATTGCATAATTTACAGATTTGTCAAATCAGTATACTGTGTACATGAAACTAATAAAACACTGAATGGCAATTATACTTCAACTAAAAATAAATAAACAGATAATTCTTAAAAATGGTATCACAGGGGCACCTGGGTGGCTCAGTTGGTTAAGTGTTCAACTCTTGATTTTGGCTCAGGTCATGATCTCAGGGTCATGAGACTGAGTCTTGTGTCAGACTCAGTGAGTCTGCTGGCCGTGTAGCCTGCTTGAGTCTTTCTCTCCCTCTGGCCCTCCCCCTCTCAAAAAAACAAAACAGAATAAAAAAAAAAAGGAATAATAGGATTCAAAAAAAAAAATAGAAAACCTTGGTATTAACCACAGTACAGCAACTCCCAGAACAAAAACAGATTCACTGGGCACCTGGGTGGCTCAGTCAGCTAAGTGTCTGCCTCGGGCTCAGGTCATGATATCAGAGTCCTGGGATTGAGCTCCACGACTGGCTCTCTGCTCACCAGGCAGTCTGCTTCTCTCTAGGCCCCTCCCCCTACCCATGTTCTTTCTCTCAAATAAATAAGTAAAATCTGTTTTTAAAAATTGAGATTCACTGAGTTAAGAACCTATAAGAGGAAAGACAATTCTAATCTAAAATAAAATTTTCAAAGATAGAGAAAAACTAAATAAAATAAAATAAAATTTTCCTGAAGGAATGACTTCATGGCTTTGTGAACTGACTTGCCACAGTAGATACTTGGGCAATATGTTGGAAATGATGCTTAGTTGGGTTCACGTGGGAAATGTGCAGGTCTTGTGGTTTTTTTTTAGTTCAAATACTTTCTTCTGTTCTTTGTTCATTCCATGTCTATTGGCTTTTTTAGCATAACTCAACCTGCTTCTGCGCTACACAATCATATATATACTTGAAAGTAAACTATATATGAAACTAAGTATGTTTATACTTGGAACTTTTGTATATTCTAGAGCCAAGGATTTGCCCCATTTTCCACCATTTCCTTTTTCAAGTCTTCTCTACCCACTGTCTTAGATGTTCTCTAAACAAAGTGAAGTCTGTAGAAGATAAATCGCCTTTATAAAGTACTTATCCTTTATGCTTATAAATATAGTGACTCCTGAAATTTGGAATATTTCTTACAACTGCAGTATATTACAAATTTAGTAAAAGTTTGTGTATAAACCCAATTAAAAAAAAACAACAGTTAAGTCAATGATCAACCTCTCCCAACTATTCCTGGTTTGCCCCAATATCACCAATATTAGCACCAAAAAACTACATATAGTTATATACACTTATGTAATTATACTTATGTATATTCTATTACTATTATTTTTGAAAGAGAGATTTCCCAAAATGAGACTTCTAGGTTAGAGAACCTCTATATTTTCATCTTGAATAAATTTTTTCAGATTATTTTCTAGTAAGATTGTATCAGTGAATGCTCTCATTAGCAATGTATTAATAAAATGATCATTTCTTCCAGGAAGGAGTTTAATCTTAAAGAAAAAAAAGCCACAGAGCCAACATTTTTTTTAGCATTTGGAAACTCATAGCAAGGCTGATTCTTACCTACTATTACTACTACTGTTATATAACCGCTGCTTT
This sequence comes from Mustela nivalis, assembly GCF_964662115.1. Classification (NCBI taxonomy): domain Eukaryota; kingdom Metazoa; phylum Chordata; class Mammalia; order Carnivora; family Mustelidae; genus Mustela; species Mustela nivalis. Next base: position 15,773 of record NW_028134362.1, on the reverse strand, counting down.
TCAAACTACTAGTATTCCTAATAGTATTTTGATAATATCAAAGCAGGAGCTACCATTTATCGTACAGGTTTTTTTTTTTTTTATGAAACTGCCATTCTCATAGTCACTTTACAAGCAGTATTTTATTTAATTCCTGACAGTGATTGGAGGAGGTAGACATTAACATCTTCATTAGGCAGGTGAAGGATCTGTGCTTCAGAATGGTTGAATAATACACAGGAGATCACAGAGTCAATAACTCTTGATTTGAATCCATTTTGCCCAACTGAATCCGAAGACAGTATTCTAAAACTCTGCTATACACGACATCACGTTTATTACTTTACCCCAAACATACACACACATCTTCAACAAAATGACCTGAGGAAGTCAGGTGCCTTTTATTTTCCATGTAACATCATTTACTGAGGAGGTAAGTAATTCAACTTCATTTATTCTATTTTAAATATTATTCCCAGATCGATCATCTCCATTCTTTATACCAACATTACCTGATGCTCTAAATGTAGTGCTCTATGAACTATTTGTTCCATGTAAAGATAAAAAATACACATATTTTCTCTTGAAATATGACTTCTCATATAGAACTATATGAGGTATGAAAGTCCTTGCTTCTCAGGAATAAATGCCAGCCTCAGGTTGTTGAACAATCTGAGAGAACACATCCAGCATAGGAGCTTGCATTTCCTAAAACCTAAACAAATATATGATTTGGTGGAGTAGTGAAGAAGCATCTGATGTGGAACCAAATCCTTTGAGTTAATATCAGAAACTCCTTAGCTGATCTAGGTTATGCGAAGGCATATTAGAACCAAGTAATCAAGAATGCTGGGTTATGTAGAATCCAAAGAAATAGTCAAGAAAATGAACTAAGGTATAAAATCCTCACAGGGTGAAGTAGGTTAGAAACAAATGAAAACACAATGTACTCCTAAGTGTGAGAAATAGAAAATGTCTGAAGAATGGAACCAAAAACACAGAGATGGTAGTTAGGAGGCTCCCTAGACAGAGCTGAAAAATTACTGCATTGTTTTCAGATTTGAACCAACCATGGCTTTTTGCCAAGTACTATTACGGGGGGGAAAAAATTAATGCAGTGTACTTGGGTGTTCCAATCTAGGGAATTTTATATTGATCTCATTGTGACTTCATATCAGAGGCAAGGATGGCACATAGGGTCAGATTCTTATCACTGTTAGTCTATACTTGGAATAACTAGGACTCTAACACTTAAATAGAAGTTGATTTTCCCAAGTTCTTCATCAAGTTCTAAAAGATGTTAGAATTCTTTAAGTGCATCATTTGACAAGGCTGTGAAAATATCTTTTTTTTTTTTTGTAAACATATAATGTATTTTTATCACCAGGGGTACAGTCTGTGAATCGCCAAGTTTACACACTTGTGAAAATATCTTTATACAAAATAAGTCATTGCAATGTAACCTGCTCTAGCTATTCTTCAACATAAAATTCTCTATGAAATTAGACTAAAATATTTCTTCTTTTCTTGAATCCCTTTCATACTTAATTTTGTTCCTCTATTTTGATGATCATATTCCACTACATTATAGTTAAAGTAGAAAATACGAGATTTTGCTTAGCTCTCAGGGACCATTGACCATTTTTGGTGCAGCCTGCCATGTGAGTCATCTTCCATGGTTCTACACCCTCCTCATCCATACCTACTTTGGTCTTCTGTATACCACCAGAGGATTTTTTTTTTAAAGATTTTATTTATTTGACAGACAGAGATCACAAGTAGGCAGAGAGGCAGGCAGAGAGATGGGGGGCGCAGGCTCCCTGCTGAGCAGAGAGCCCCATGCGGGGCTCAATCCCAGGACCCTGGGATCATGACCTGAGCTGAAGGCAGAGGCTCAACCCACTGAGCCACCCAGGCGCCCCTCACCAGAGGAATTCTTGAGGCCAGAGGGAAGATCCTGGCCTTTGCAAAATTTCTTACTTCTCCATGTCCTCAGGAGGAGAAATACAAACATTTAATCAATTAATTTTTCCTCTCAATTATCAGTCTCCATTTCTATATTCTTCTTGGATAACCCTGCTGGAATGAACTAGTTAAGGGTCTGTCATTGAGAGGAAGGTTGCTGAGAGAAGCCTCACCTTATATAGCTCAGAAACAAACAAATGGTAACTTTTCACCAGGGACCAAGGATTCCTAGATGTGCAAAGGTGGTGGAACCTGGTTCATTTTCCTATGAATAGGGAAAAAGAAAAAAGTCTACTTACTGTTTTCTGCTGCTAAGTCTGTTCAAGTAAAAAACAAACAACACAATTAATTTCTGCATTAAATAATTAATGACTCTCTGCCATATAATCGTGTGGATTAATCTTTTCTTGCTTAGTGGACTATAACTATCTAAGAATGATAACTATCAAATTCTAACATAGTAAGCCCTCAATATTTGTGCAGTGATTCCCCTTTTGCCAATTTAGTCAAATATCATTCATGGATCATATCACTGTTTCCCATAATTCCAATCACAGCTTCATAGTCCTTCTCAAGATAGCCCCTCAGGCAACTATAATCATTCAACTGGAGTGGCCCAGGAGATAGAATCCGTTTTCCACACCTGGCTCATTTGGTATCCTCTAAGTGGCCAACGCATTGCTTTTGACATTATAGACATTCAGCCCTGTTTAATGAATTGCACTGAAGTGAAACAAACAAAATAAACTCAAATTGCAGAAACGTTATCATTTCAAAGGAAAGTAGATGTTCAGTGTTCACATATAACTATTTTTTCAACATTTTTTTTCAAATGAGAAGCTCATGCCGTTTGAATATAAATTCATTGCTTACAACCACACACTTAAATCTTTTTGAAAATATCCCATATACCACCTGAACCAAGGAAAAGAGATCAAAGTCAGCTACGTAGAGGCTGTTACCCAAGGCACAGTCAAAGGTCTAGAAGAACGAGAAAAGAATATTAGTCACACTGCCTGTGCAGTACTTAATTTAATGTTCTATTCAGAACTTGGAAGAGACCAGACTTAACACAATCAAAACTTAAACTCAAAGAAGCATGGAAGAGCAGCAGCTTCATTTCCTTTCTTCAAGGAAAAGATAGTTCGGTTCTCTTTCCCTCTGGCTGGCAGTGCTGACTTCTGCAGGAGTATCCCATCATAGTGTATGTGTACATGCATGTGTGCTCACATGTGTGCTTGAGTATTCTGAATAAAGATATGATGCCCCCTCAGAAAATGATATGCTATCAGGACTACACACCCATGAGAAATAGGTCTGAGCTTTAAGTCTTTTTATAGGTTTATTATTCTGAAGTATTGCTGTTTATAGTGTTTTGCATGGCACTCTTCCACTTTGCTTTCTTTAAATTAAAATAGTATTGTTTATTTTTAATTTGAATTATTACTACTTTAATTTGTATTTCTTTTCATATATATGTTTATAATTTTTATCAATAGCCTCCATTTATTTAGCATTTTACTTTGTCAGACAGTATGAACATTTTACATGGATTTTTTAATTGATGTATTTACTAATTCATATAGGAAATTGATAGGTGGTTATGATTGGCAACTCTTGCAGACTCTTGGATACCATGGCAATTAAGACAGAGTAAGGAACCTCCTCTTAAGAAGTTCATATTCTGGTAAGGTAATAAAAAACATAGTAGTACAATATCTGATGAAGATAAGGGCTGTGAAGGAAACAAGCAGGAAAGATAAGGGTAGGCAGATGAGACAAGAGGTGGAGCCTGCTAAGGTGTCTAGGACAGCCTTTCTGGACAGGAGATATTTGATCTGGAATCTGAAGACTAGCTAACAGCCTGTGAAGAGCAGGAAGACAAAAAGGTGTTACAGAGTGAACAGCAGCAGAAACTGAGCTTAATGGTTGTGAGCAGCAGAATCAGGCCAATGTGATGAAGCCTAGTGAAGGATATGGATGTGGAATGAGATGAAGTTGGAGAATAAACAGGGGAAAATAACCTGGGGCTGCACAGGCCATAGTTAAATGGTTCGATTTCAGTCTTTCTGCAATGGGAGCCGTTTAAAGATAATTTACAAGATTTGATATTCACTTGAAAAGGATCATTTGAGAGAACAAGGGTAGAGGTAAGGATATCAAACAAGAGGCTCTGATTGTAGTCAAGACCTAAGGTGATGGTTGGGACTAAGGTCACAGGAATGAAGGCCGTGAAGAGTAGTTGAATTTTTGGTTTATTTTAAAGGTAGAACTAGTAGTATATGAGTATGAGAGGTAAAGAGAAATCAAAGAACCAGTAAGCTTGGAATAGGAGAAGTAGAATGAAATCAAAGACAACAACAGAGATTTTGGCTTAAGCATTTAGAGAAGCAGGGATTGCGTTTTTGCTGAGATACAGAAGGTAGAAGAGAAGAGGAAGAAGGTTTGGGGGGAAATGAAGAGTGTGTTTTTAGGCAAGTAGGCTTTTGTGTATGTGAGTCTGGAGTCTGGATGGACTAATAAATTTAAGAGTATCAGTTTATCAGTATCACTTAAAACCATAGTGCTGGATGAGATCACCTAGAAAACAAAGGAACAAAAGACAGGAAGTCAGAATGCTAATCCCAGGAACTCTCCAATTTTTAGATGTTGGGAAAATGAAAATATCCAGCAAAGGAAAAACAGAGGGGCTTCAGCCAGATAAGAAGGAAATTAACTGAGAGAGGGTGGGCCTCAATGGAAATGGAGAGGAGAGTGTGGTCTGAGTCAAATGCAGCTGAAAGGTAGTGTAGGAGTAGAAGAAGGAGCCATGGGGCTTCCCACCTTCATTGTGAAACAGCAGTGTCAGTACAACAGCAGGCACAGAAACCTAGAGGAGTGAGATGAAAGCAGATCGCTAATGTGACATTGAAAGCTGTAGATACTGATAATTATTTTGAGAATTTTTGCGGCAAAGGAGACATGATGTTATAGCTAGAGGGAGACAGGGAGTCAAGGAATGGTCTCTGTGTTTAACACGCCATGAATGCAGCATGATTAAATATTATTGAGAATGACTTTATAGAACCATAGTCAGAGGACGTTTTCTGTAAAGGGCTAGATAGTAAATATGTTTAGCTTTGCCAGCATACAAGCCTATTGGATCTACTCAGCTTTGCTATTGTAACATGAAAGCAACCAGAGATCACACATAAATAAATGGGCAAGGTTGTGTTTCCATAAAACTTCCTTTATGGACACCAATCTTTGAATTTCAGATAATTTTATGTGTCATGGAATATCATGCTTTGGTTTTTTTTTTTTTTACCAATCATTTAAACATGATAAAACCATTCTTAACTTTTATTTGTCCAGCAGATTTGGCTCTCTGGTCATAGTTTTCTGATCTCTACTGTTGAAGGCAAAATTGGATGGTGTAGGAAAGAGAGAGGAAGATTTCAGGAGCCAGACCTTTTCTTGGAAGTGAAAGCAGGAATCCACAGAGCCAGGTGGAAGTTTGGCTTTAGATAGGCACTCCTGTCTCAACACAAGAGAAGGAACAAGTTGAATATATGGATACAGATCCAAGTTAGTTGGTAGATTGGGTAGTAGAAGTACATGGAAGTATTATTACAATTTTACGTTTTCTTTTTATTTAAGATTTTTTATTTTTTAAGTAATCTCTATACCCAGGGTGGGGCTCAAACTTAAAACTCCGGGAGCAAGAACTTTATATTCTACTGACTGAGCCAGCCAGGCACCCTTCATTTTATATTTTCTTATGGAAAAGTCTAAGCAGTATCTTTAGCTGAGAGAAGCAAGGAGGTGGAAGAGGTTGAGAGTTTGAGGAGACAGTAAAAGGTTTCTAATAAGAGCCATGTAGAATGAGAAAGTGAATTGACTAGGGAAATGTACCAAGATAGCTAGGCAAGCACTAAGAGCTCACTCGAGATTTCTATCAAGAATTTAAAGCAAAATCTGTCAGCATGGGTACATTTTTTTTTCCCCAGAAGTATTCAGCTGCTTGGATATAGGCCCTGTGTCGGCACTAGCTTGGATTTAGCCAAATTTGGTATTTTGCAGTATTTTGCATTTAGCAGGCAAGATGATGGAAGGAGAGAGACCAAGTTGAGAGTATTTGCAAGGGAGTGATTACAGTGATTGACCATGTAATGTGAGCTGGGTAAGAACAGGACTGAGGACATAACAGAGATTTAGAAAGTGAAAAGGTGAGTAGGTCAACACATTGGAAGTCACAGAGAGAAAGAAGACTTTTTGGAGTCAGGAAATAGAGGGACTGAAATGGAAAGATAGGAGGGTTTTGGAGAGTACAAGTTTGAAATTATTTGCACAAAAATTTGAAAAAGATTAATGAAAGGATACATTAGTGATACATTAATGATAAGATCAATAGTATAACCAAGGGAGAAAGTAGCAGGAGTGTGGAATACAGGGCCATTAAGCCACTGAAACCAAGGAAGAAAGACTTTAGAGAGACTAATGCATTGGCAATCTCATTCATGAACATATTAGAACCACTGAAAGCTATACAGGAAGTGGAGGGTAAGACAGGGGGAGAGCTATAAATTCTTCAAGAACTGAAGAGGGCTAAGTATTAAAGGATTTGTCACTTGCCCAGTTTAACACATATGGTAAGTGTGACAGAGTCATGTGGTAAATTCAGGTTTCTAAAAATAATGCCCATCTGTTTAGGTATTATAGTACGCTGCTTCCCAGAAAGCTGTGTTTGCATGATGTAATTTACAGTAAAAGGCGGGTCATATCTATTTAATTTAAAAAGAAAAAACCTGATTGTTTCCATTTAGTCTGCCCTACCTCTGCCACATTGCATATACTGCTTCCCACTCAAAGGTCTCTTCCTGCCTTCCTTATTTGTTTTACAGACCAAGATTTATCTTCCTGAAATCTTGAAGCTGCCCTAACAGCCTCTCCTTCTTCATCAAAATCCCATCCTCTTCCTCCTTGTTCTTCCTCTTCCTACAGTAATTCCTACTGCACCGAAACTATAAGAATATTTTCATATTTTCTAAATGTCTCTTATATGAGACTCTTCTTTTCTTTCCAACTATCCTGTAGGTTCCATGAGAGCAAGAATGTGTGTTTTACTTCCTGTATCCCACTCAAAAGCTAAAAGGCTCTAATCACATGCTCAGAAGTAGAACTTTTTGATTGATTAATCTTGTCATCAAGCAATATCGAAGTAAAAAGTCCCTTAAATTCACCAAACTAAAACTGACACCTAAATATTTATTAAATCAATAAATAATAAATTTCAAAAATGGCATAAAACACAGACAATATTAAAAAGGCTTTATAGCAGACATTTGGTATTTGGTAAAAATGAACTTAATCATAATTCTGTGAATTCATATCAGATGCACTATTGTACTTGTAGAAAAGTGTTCATCTTGTCATCTTTTTTAATATTTAAGGGGAAATCTTAAAGGCCAAAAAACTTGTGAAGTTCAATAATTAAAGTCAAGTAAATGTTCTATCTTGTTATTAAGGTAATTGGAAATTGAAGGCAATTTTGTGAAATGGAACACTGGAGAAAAGTTTTCAGAAGCAGAAGGTAGAAATGAAGACAGAATGACAAAAGACAAGAGCTCTTCTCAAATGACTTATTTCAGACAGTTTAGAAAGCATTGAAATTTGGGTTGCTTCTTACTTATTGAACTATATCCTGTTTCATATTGTCTCTAGCAAGTGCTGCAGAGGGTATTTGAGAATGGGAAGTCAAACAACAAAGAAAATTTTGTCTTCGTGTCCAGTATAGATCAGTCCTTGGTTCATGGTCTTTTCTTCAAAGAAAGTGAAAATAATTAGGAAGTATTAAATGGACCTCCATTCCTTTCTTTCTATAGGAAAAGTCTCAAATTGTAGTTACATGATTAATTGACTCTGTCATAAGTTATATGGAATTATATTTCTTTCAGATTTTACTTTTTCCTTCTATTTAATAGTCTGATTTATTTTAATGGCTGTAATGTATTCTGGCAAAATCCATTTAATTTTGCATTATCTATATTGAACGCCTCTAATAAAAGTATTAATCAAAAAAGCATGGGAGAATATCCTGAAAGTGATAAATGAGGCTTAGTGTTTGTTTTATGTTTTGACCCCATTTTAATAATTTTGCAAATCTCTTTGGTTTACATAAGAAACCTGAGACCAGTGGAATTTCCTTTAGTAAACTCACATTGGTCAAAAATTACTATAAGGAGAGAGATATATTTCTTGTATATGTATTTGTTCTTATTTGTGGTTGCAGTCAATGAATATCGGAGAACATGATAGCTAATCTGGAAATTTATTATAAGTATTAGCTACCAGAGAGAGTCAGTTATCATATGGTTCCACTTCTTGTGGTGCATGAGGAATAACGCGGAGGACATTGGGAAATGGAGAGGAGAAGTTACTTGGGGGAAATTGGAGGGGGAGACAAACCTGAGAGACTGTGGACTCTGAGAAACAAACTGAGGGTTTTGGAGGGGAAGGGGGTTGGGAGTTGAGCCTGGTGGTGGGAACTGTGGAGGGCATGTATCGCATGGAGCACTGGGTGTGGTGCATAAAAAATGAATTTTGGAACAGTGAAAAGAAATAAAATGAAAAAAAAAATAGTAGGTACCTTTTTGAAATAAAGGTAGTCAAATGTTCAAGAATACACTTCTTAAAATTTTATTGTATATTTTTCCTTGATTCCTGATGATTGTTATAATGATAACATATATATAAATGATATATGATATCAACATATGTGTATTCATTTTCTTTGCTTCTGTTTTTTTGTCCCAGACAGCCTATTACAATAGTAATAACAAAACAATGACAGCATTGAACAATTACATAGCACTTACTTGTGCCAGGTCATATTACAAGAGCTTTACACGAACACTCTCAAACAAAATACCTTCACTAGAAGCACTGTAAATATAGAGAAAGGGAAAGGTAATATTCTTCTTTGATGCTTCCTACATCATTTAGTTTTGAGGTTAAACAGGATCAAGTGTTCTGTGTGTCAGGTTATCTTGTAACACCCAACCCCATGGACTATAGTCAGTGTGGAAAGTTTTTATTTTCTTCAAATTTTTTTCTTTCCCTTATAATACTTAGAAAATTAATTATAGATGGTATTATTAATAGTTACTACAGTTTTTTGGGGATTTATCGGGTTAGAAATAACTTTAGTTATCAAAGTAATTTATTTGATATATATGCAACACACTTAGTATTTTATCTCAGGGTTCAAATGATTTTAAAAATTTATGTAGCTCAATGACCTGGTTAGTTCTAGAACATCTACACCATTCTGTTTGTAATTGTATTTCTCATGTCTAGCATTTTAGGCCAGACCTAAAACAATAAACCTTCAAAAAAACACTTGTTGGATGAATGAAGGCAGTGGTCATTCAGAGCTCTTCAACTTCTCTGGTGATAGACAACTTATTCCTTCCTTTCATGCTTTTACAAGATACCTAATAAAAGAAAAATATCATAAAAATAATCAGTAAAGCATTTCCAGTTGTCTTACTAGTGTCAATCAAATAAGAAATTTGCATTTCATCTTAATTCCTTTTTGAGTTTGATATTATTAAGTAGTTCTAATTTAAAAAAAACTGAGTAGAAATGAGGAATAATCTGTGTTAATATACCCTGCAAGCTATGTTTATCAGAATTACTATTGTTTGTTTGTTTTAAGGAGTTAAGTTTAGTAAGTGAACCTTGTAGGCAATATAATGTAATTTCACTATACTGGTATTTTGATGAATTTTCCTGGTAAGTGTGAGTCAGACATGGCACACATATTTTGCTTCTTCAAAAACAAACAAAAAACATTACATGTCTACCCTTTAGGGGTTTTTTTTCCCCCATCTTTTTACCCACCTGAAGCAGTTCTTTAAAAGATAGATAAAACTGAATATAAGACAATGAGAAAGATTTTTTTTTCAAGTTTTTTTTTTTTTTTTTTTTTTTTCAAAATTTTACCCTTTAGGGGCACTTGAGTGGCTTAGTCAGTTAAATATCTGACTTTGCCTTAGGTCATGATCTCGGGGTCCTGGGACCAAGTCCCACATCAAGCCCTGCGCATAACAGAGAGCCTGCTTCTTTCTCTCTCTCCCTCTCCTCTCCTTCTGCCCAACCCCCCACTTGTGCTCTCTTTGTCTCTTTCTCAAATAAATAAGTAAAGTCTTTTTTTTTTTTTTTTTTTCTACAAAGAGGAAAGAAGAAGAAGTAAAAAAGATTTTACCTTTTAGAAGGATAAAGCAGTGGCCGGTTAAAGGCACAGTTTATGCAGAAAACACTTTTACATACTACAAAAAATATGATCAGTTGTACACACTAGAAATAATATAATTAAGAAAACTATCCCCCTATTGCATTCTTTATTTTAGAGCAATCCTATTGTCTTTGGGGAAATTTTTTCTGCATATTATTATTGTCTAATTTTAAGAGATTCTTGGTAAATATTTTTTAGTTCATAAGTATTTATGTGGAGATCATTCATATTAATTGTATCTAATGTCCTAGAGAAAGAAAAATATTAGGTCTATATCTGATATACCAAATAGTGGGATTACTTTGATTGATTTAGTCACGAACCAGTTAGTGGGGCATCTGCGTGGTTCAGTGGGTGAAGCCTCTGCCTTCGGCTCAGTATATGGTCTCGGGGTCCTGGGATCGAGCCCCACATCGGGCTCTCTACTCAGCGGGGAGCCTGCTTCCTCCTCTCTGCCTGCCTCTCTGCCTACTTGTGATCTCTCTGTATATATCAAGTAAATAAATAAAATCATTTAAAAAACATTTAGTTTGGTAAGATGTTAATTAAACACTTCATTTGGGATATATAAATGTCAAAATCTGATTGCAGTGTTTGAATCCCATGAAATTATATTTCTAGTTCAACCTACCATCTACTAATAACCCTTGGACAAATCACTGCTTGACAAAGTTCAGTTGACATGCCAGATGCTATGCTGAACCCTAAGGAAACAAAAATATCAACACAATTCTCCATCTCTGTTACAGGAATGTTAGGACAGATTTGGGTGCAGTGGTCAAGTTTTTCTTACTCTCTTCATCCCTTAGTCCAAAGCTCCCAAACTCTCATTTCTATTTCTACCAGGATCATTCAGATAAGCTTGATGACTTACAAAGACCTCATACCACATCATAGAGTGCAGCAGAGGCTCTGGCCTCAAAAAAACATATGATCCTTCTAAAGGAGCCTCAGTCATTCAAGTTCAAGGTGTGGTTACCTTGAGGGACTACATGCCCAGTATTAAAGCTTTGGAGTTTTCAAGAAAAACTGAGATTGCCTACATTGATTTTTATTTTTTAAATATTGGCAATTAATTTTTAAATTACTAAAACAAAAATACTTCTGTAAATAAAAGTGTCCAGGAGCTCTTAATTTATTATTCTCATTGGCACTCTGTCCAATGGACAAACACATTCGATGGAATTTGCTCCATTGTCTTGCTTTGGGGGATTGCATTAGTATTGTAATAAAACAATCAGGAAGACTCTTCCTGAATCTTTGTCTTATTTTCTTGGTTCTGTGTATAACTCCCACTGTTTCATTACAAAGTATTGGCTTAAGCTTCCATTTAATTTATGAGCCTAGCCTCTCTAAATATGTAAACAACAAATGTTTGCAGGAGTTGCAGAAAATTTAGACTGTTTGCTCTACTGTCAGTACTTGAAATGTCTGAAGTTAATTACTTGTTCTATCTAATACTTAAGTACCCGGATTTTACAACTTTTAAGGGTGAGTTTTCAGACTGCACTTGAGACACACACACACACACACACACACACATATACACATATATGTGTGCATGCACATATAGTAGTTTAAATTCTACATTTTATGGAGCTTAAATTAGACATTTCATAAAATTTTCAAGATTTCTTTATTGTCAATTTGATTATCCCTAGTTTAAGTTTTCAATTGTTGAATTCCCTCTAGAATTATAAGGGTTCCTTGACTTTTTTGTTGTTGTTGAATGAAGATATAAAAGTATTATTAAATCATACACGATGGGACCAACCATGGAGAGTACATTAACAGATGACCACAAAAAAATAAAGTATCAAAAAAATATTTTTCCAAAAATTACTGTATTTTAAATCATTTTGATTATATAGTGCTATTGCAGATTGGACAACAATTACCCATGTCATGCCCAAACCTATTTAACATCTATCGTACAGAACTCGTTCCAAAAAAAATGGCAGAACCATATTCTTCATCCTTACAACAGACACTGATGTTGACCATAATTAGACCCATTGAACAGTGAGTGGGTGTGGTAGGACTCAAAGAGATTTCCAGCTGCTTTCTTTAGTTATCTCCTAGTATATGTTGATCTGGAACTTAATTACAATTACACTTAGATTTTATTGTGTTTTCAGTGTGTTTGAAATTACTTTTCAAAATAAAGGAGTATTTTTAGCAGCATACTGAAAGACCAACTTAGGAAAAGTTTGAAGTTCTCTTTTATGGAACAGAAGCTGTGCAAGCTGAAATCCTTCATTCTTAGCATGTATGGGTGTTCATTTAGTCATTTAGCAGATGTGCTCTGAGTCGGAGAACCTGCATTCAAATATAATTGACTAGCTCTGTTGTTCTGTGTATGTAACTTAACCTCTCTAAGCCTCGGATTTAAAATAGAATAATAATGGCCTCTTCCTTGGAAAGTTGTGAGAATTAAATGAGATAATGTGGGTCAAGTTCCAAGCATTAAACCTGGCACATAGCAAATGTGAAATAAATATTATTCATACAACCAACCATTCATCCAGCCATCTCTTTTTCCTATTCTTCCTCCTCTTCCTCCTTCCCCTCCTCCTCCTCATCATTTGTGGGCTTCAAGAGGTAGAATAGGCATTTTTATGAAGAAGGTGATTCTTCAGGCATTACATTTCTTCTAATAACTTCAAGTTGTTTACATTAGGTAGTATTTCATATATATAATTTTTCATTCTATATTTTCAATGAAAAAATACCCATATACCTTAATTCAGCAAATACAACTAAATATTTCTAAAAGTGTAAGAATTGAGTTTTTCTTTTCAAGAATGTGTGTGTGTGTGTGTGTATAAAAGGCTAAAAAAGGCTTTTGGCTTTAAAGCTCTTGTTTTAAATACATAGGGCACGTCGGTGGCTCCATCGGTTAAGTGTCGACCATGGGTCATGGGATAGAGACCTGTCAGGATCTGGGCTCAGTGTGGAGTCTGCTTGTCCCTCTCCCTCTGGTCCTCCCCTGCCCCAAGTAAATAAACATTTTTTTTTTAACACACGTGCGCTTTGAGAGATTTGGAATCATTAACTAATTCATTCTAAATAACACATATTCATTGAGTACACCTGATACACAAGGCATGGTGCTTGCTGTAGAGCTAAAAAGGGAAGTCATGATACTTCTGTCTCCCAGAGAGTTCTTTTATTTATGTTTTGAATTCCAAAACTGAATAGATTAATGGACATATTTAATTGTAAACACCACTGCACTAGGACCAGCCAAATGGACATATTTAAGAAGAAAAAATTAGTCAAGCCCTCTACCTCTGGACTCTGAATTTGACCTCAATTAAAATACAGTGTTCCTCTGCGAACTTGTGAGTATACAGCAAAATTGTTGTTAAGTAACTTCATATAAGTTCAACAATCACTGAGAACCTACTAATGTTACATAAATGAGCCAAAGATAGCCTCTGTGTATTAGCCTCTTGGTTGTTTATTTCTTTACCGCAGGCTGAGACCCATTAGCTCAAAAGCCTGTTGGCACCAACTCAAATTTTTACACATCCAATTATTTTAAAAATAACCCAAACCAGCAGATTTTTGAGCCACTTAGGACCTGCCTGCTTTGCATACCTTATGAAAACTTTGCCCTACAGCTGTTACCCATTGATAAGACAGAACCTTGTAGTTCCAAGACTTCCAAGCTGCTCCCAGCCTTTGGAGCTCTCTGACCCAAAGACTCCTTGCTGCTCCTTGCTGTGAAACCGAGCATCATCACCTAAACATGTAAGCCCCCTCCTCAACTCCCTGTTCCCCCAGGAGTCCTCTTGCATTCCTCCCCTTCTGAATTTTCCCTCCAAAAGGTCTGATGCTGTGAGGCTGGGGGGGCTACCCCTCTCATGCATCCCTGCTCAGGAGCCACCCAGTAGAGCTTGCTGTGTGTTATTGCCTCTTACAGTTCTATCTTTTTCCTTGATCAGCCTCAAATCCCTGAACCTTCTGCCACTATGTGCCAAGTACTGTGCAAGGCACTGAGGATAAAAAGGTAACGAGACATAGTCCTTGATCATGAAAGAGCTTATAGTCTGGCTGGGGAAACGGGTTTATGAATCATTTCAATGTACTGTGGTGCTTTTTTTTGTAGAGAGTTATGCAGAAGTAAAAATGTGGAGCACAGCTCAGTCTGGGGTATGGAAGGAAAAGGCTTTTGAAGTAGATGAAGTCTGAGTTGTACCTTAAATAATGAAAATGTTACCCAATGAAATGGGGAAAGAAGAGGATTTTTAGGCAAAAGGAATAACATAAACAAAAGTATAACCTTGAGAACAGCTCGATATATTATCATCGTCTCCTTCGTTAGCATCATTGCTAAACTAATGATTGAAAGACTGCATCAGCACTTTACAAAAACAATATCATTTCATTCTCATAATAACCAGTATAGGGTAAAAATATTAGTTCTGTTTCAGATATGAGAAAACATACTCAGAAAGTTAATTAACTCGGCCAAGGTCACAATGAGTGGTAGAGACTACACAAACTTACAGCTGTGTCCACTGCAAATACGTGTTCACTGTTCCTGGGTCATAACTGTTCTCATATTCTGGTTAACTATTTTGTAATCATGGCATTCTTTGATCATCTCTCCAGAAAAATTGTTCACAGTGCATATACATCTTATATTGTCAAGGAGTTGCTACATCGAAGTGTGATGTACAAAATGGTGACAGATTATATTGGAAGGACACATACGTCCTAGCGCCTTGCCCCAGGTATAGCCGAGAAGATCACTCTCTCCTATAGGAGTATAAGGAAAATGATGTGGTTGCCCATTAATAAGACAGAGCCTTGTCTTATCTGTGTTTGTCTCTGTGTGGTAAGATGTGAGATGAACTTGGAAAGGAAAAGAGAGGACACAGAAGACCTGTTAGGAGTTTGGCGCAGGAGGTCCAAATGAAAGCATCACAGTCTTATTCCTAACAGAAAATATGGAGATGGATTCATAAGAAAAAAGGTGACACCACTTTGAAGGTGGCTCATAGAATGGGTTGAAGTGAGAAGGGAAGGAGTCTTGTTTCTGTCAAGATTTTCAGTGAGGGCCATTAGATGGGATATGTGAGATTGGAATTCAGGAAGCTGGCATTGGGGTAGGGAGATTACTCATTCACTGTTTGGGAATGGGCTGGCTTGCGTGAGAAGAGCTGCAAAGTGAGTTAGACTAGAGTCCAAAAAATCAGAAGTCCCAGTAGTTACAATTCAGTAACTGTTAATTAGTTAGGGCTTCTTTCACTTTCCAAAGTATCCTTATAAGAAAATAAAATATATTGTTTTATGACAAATGAATGAAACCTGGAGAAGCCTCACTTTTAAACTGGTAAATCATAAGAGGAAGAGACCATGAAAAAATTGGGGAAAAAAATTTTTCAGAGAATTAGCAAGTGGAACTCCACGTAGGTGATTCTTCATAGTCAAGGATAGTTGGTGCCAGGAAAAGTTTCCTTAGAGTGAACCTACTTAAAATGGAGATGAGTGTGTCATAGAAATTCTAAAGAGGGGCTATTGGAATGTTACCTTGAAAACT
>NW_028134363.1:0-68451 GCF_964662115.1 Mustela nivalis | reverse complement strand
AGGAGACCCAATGTAGGGCTCCATCCCAGGACCCTGGGATCGTGACCTGAGCTGGAGGCAGTCGCTTAACTCACCGAGCCACCCAGGTGCCCCTAATTAGTTCCTGATTTGGAGTGAGTATTAATGGAAATAAAGGGTATGCATTCTGCACGCACCATCTGTGGCCTAAGTCAATTAGGGAGAACAAAGTGGGGGCAGCACAATGGCACGAGGACAGAGGCTTGGCATCTTCTGTTGGGAGGTAGGGGTAGGGGTGGTTGTTTCGAGCACTGCAGTGCGCCACCAGCCATGAGGTGGGAAATCGTAGAACCATTCCCCATACTTGGTGTTACTGTGTCCTAGATGACTTTATAAAAAATAAGCCTATGTTGGGAGCAGGAGGTTGGTTCCTGCGTTTTAGCCAGCCATGATGTTGCAGGATTTCTTTTCCTTTAGTGCTTTGGGTTCTTGGTCCCACCACTTTGAAGAATGAAGAGGTAGACCAGAGGAAGAGTGGTGGGCAGCAAAGCAAAGGTTATTGAGTGTTAGTACGAAGCTCCTGAGGGCGAGGAGAGCCGAGACGGCTGCCATTTTGGCGTTTAAATCTCGGGGTTTTTATGGGTTCTTTGGTGTGGGTTCTTTTAATCTGATTAGCCCTCCCTGCGCCTGTCACCCAACCTGATTTTTGTCCACGTGCTCATCTACCTTTCTGGTAGTTGTTCATGTGGGAAAGGGTGGAGGGCTCCCTTCAGGGTGGTACTTAGTAACCTCTAGGATCAAGAAGGCTGCCACCCATCACTGCCCTAAGGCCTACCAGCCCCCCAGCCTAAGGCCACTAGAACAAGCTCTTTGTTTAACTATCCCGTTGGCTGCTGAGTTGCTGTTGGGCTGGTTCCTTGGGCCTGGGTTAGGAGCTCAAGGCCCTTCTCTTCCTTGCTGTCACAGACAAGTTTTAAGTCCTCCCAGGTGGAGGAGTTAAAGCTGGGGCACTGAGTAAAGCCTAGAATTACAGGATGGGTCTTTTTCCTTTTAAGGGTAGTTTCCCCTTGGTGGGGAGGTTGCCTCTACCTTTCTTGCCTACTATCCTCTATTTATGGTGGGAAATAGAGCTGCTCTCTGGTGCTTCTCTCCCACACACCAAAGGGGCAAGAGAGGGGAGGCAACAGCCGACCATCACGCAGCCTGGGCAGGAGCTCCCCAATTCACTGATTTTGTTAAATTGAAACCTTCTAATAACAAATACATACACCACAATTTAAGCTCAAAGTTTTTCCAAGAGTCAGGAGAGAAAGTGACAGGTGACTATGACTTAACCAATTGGAATATCAGAGCATGACTGAAGTCAGGCGGCCTTGTTCTCCTTTATTGGTGAAGGTCACTCTTGTCCTCTTCAATCAAAATGCAATCTCAGTAATTACTATTGAATGCCTCCACGTGCATGATGGTGCACTGAACACAATGCAGAATTAATCTAAGGACGTCGTGACCTTGGATTTCAGGGAGATACAGCTAAGAGTGGAACTATATATGGCAAGTAGCTTCCTTATCACTTAACAACTCGTATTGTCTTATTTTTAGGGTAATTTTTGCAAAGTGACAAATTCCAGTTGGAGTTTGATAAAGTCATTTTATGCACATTCTACTGAAAAGTAAATTTCTCCTAAAACACTAAATGAATTGATGCATTTACTTGGTGGCAGACCTATTGTTTTGCTCTTCAGCTTTTTATGAGTCCCACTTGCCTGACTTTGAAAACACCTAACTTTCTCTGTGTTTTTTCGATTGTAGCCTACAACATGCACACGCTGACTTACCCAGAGTCACTTTCCGGTGGACGTTTCCTGCCTTAGTCCTTCTCTTTACTCCTGTTCGTGTCTATCTTTAGTTTCTCTGGAACACTTTCTGTAAGCCGCCCAACTCCTTTTTACCGGATCTCTTTGAGTGTAAAACCCTTGTGCTGCACGCCCAGGCCTCTGCCTCTCCTTTTCTCCCGCGGCAGAGCATGAATTGTGTCGTTATCAGTATCTCCTTCTGTGGCTGAAGGCACAGGACTGAGTGGGCAGAAGGAAGGGCCGTGGCAGGTTATAGAGAGGAGACATTGAAGTCAGACTTTGTAAACCAGGGAAAGGGGGACTGGACTGGAGCACTGAGCTTGTGTTGAGAAGTCGGAGTCTTGTTAAGTCGACAGGACGAGGTAAAGAAGCCACACCAACGGAATTATTTTGAACGTTTCCTAAGACATTTTGTGGCGACCAAGGTAGATTGCTGTATCTACACAGGGAAACTTCTGCACTACGTTACCAGTGTATCCTTTTGAAATGGCTAAAACTCAAGTTGAAAACCCTTGAACCTTACATTTTTTCGAGATCACTGCACAACTATTCTGTTATCCTGCCCATTCTCTGGCCGACATTCCTCAATCTCAGGAGCTAAACTTGTAAAATGAATCCTCTACTTCTATTTAGGAAGAATTTACGTTTTCTAAATGGACCTTAAAGAACAGGGATTTTTATGCCAAGAAGCAACATATATTGGACTTGCTAATTAGTTGTCTAGAATTACCTCCTAATATGTTAGCTCTCTGCGGATTTTACTGGTAAGATTGAACCATTGTTGGAACACTGTGCAGAAACCATAGCTTGAAATTTGCCCAGACATAATAAAATATGGAAAGTTTGAAGAATAATTGATTTTTCTGGTCACTGTAATTTTCATTGTAACAGTCTCCTGTATTGATTTGCTTACAGTCTATGGTCTTTTTGTGTCATAGCAGATAACTCACTGGTTATCTGCTTGAAGTTTTGGTATTTGGGGTTTTATCATCTTTTCAGTAATGTCCAAGAAATGTAGTGGTTAGTTTTAAACTTGAGATTTGGCAAAAAGAAAAAGAGCATTCTTGATGAAAGCTTTCACTGAGAAATTTATACTTGGGCTTTGTGACAGCCAGTAATTATCAGATTGCAGTTACTTTTCAGAGGTGTTTATCCTGAATTGAGGTTTTCTCCAATTCCATTGGTCTACCTCAGCATTCATTATGCCAGCCTGTGTAAAATTACTATATTATTCCTAGGCACATGTTTTTAATTCTTTGCCTCAAAAGTAATTCTGGGCTCAGAGAATTAAGGCGTTCCCTGATTTAAGAAACTTATGTGAGAGTGGGAGAGAGAAGGTAAGAACACAGGGATATGATTCCACACTGATACAAACACTGTATTTCTTTGCCTTGCCTCATAGCAGAATGCTCAATATGTGGTCAACGAATTTTTCTGCGGTTCATCCTCTCTTGGGCTATCTTGAACCTGTTTCTTTCAGAATCCACTTCTCCACCAAGACTGTTCATGCTAGGACCATGACTGCTTTCAGGTCAATACCTTTGGTCAGTTCTCAGTCCTCTTTGGACATGACTTGCAGTATGCTTTGAAAAAGATGGTCAGGAGTGCCTGGGTGGCTCAGTGCGTTAAGCCTCTGCCTTCAGCTCAGGTCATGATCCCAGAGTCCTGAGATCGAGTCCCGCATCGGGCTCTTTGCTCAGTGGGGAGCCTGCTTCTCCCTCTCACTCTGCCTACTGCTCTGCCTACTTGTGATCTCTCTGTCAAATAAATAAATAAAATCTTAAAAAAAAAAAGAAAAAGAAAAGGATGGTCATTCTCTACTTCTACACATTCTGGTTTTCTTTCAACCCAACTTGCTGGTCTTCCCTGTCTTGTTTGCTTGTTTTCATCATCTTCCTTACATTAAAAGTTGGACATCCTACTATGCAGTTCTTGGTCCTCGTTTCTTCTTTGTTGAAACCTGCTTCCTTAGTGATCTCATACAGTCTCTTGCCTTTAAATTCCATCTGTGCGTTGATAGTTTCCAGATTCCTGTTACTGACCAGAACCTTTCTTTTCAACTCTAGACAATATATTCCACTTGGGGTATCTAAGAGGCACCCTAAATGCAGTATGTTCTGACCCCTCTGTGGTGGATGCTACTCTTCCTACAGTCTTCTCTTCATCAGTTATCCTAGAATGATCAATATTAACACTTTGACATATATGTTTCCAAGCTCATGTATCTGTGTTTATTTCTCATCCCTACTCATGAGATCATTTTGCGTAGACTGTTTCTTCATCTGACCCTTCCCACCCTCCCACCCCATATTCACTATGACTATGTTTTGCATACTTTTAAATATTCTTTGGGAACCTAGCTTTTAGTAGCTACTTGGTGGTACCATAATTTATTAACTACCCTTATGAGTGAATATTGGATTGCCTCCCATGACTTGCTACTGTAATTTAAACTATAACTAGTATCCCCATTGCATTTAGTATCCCTGGTACAAAAAAGAAAGAAGAAAAAAAAAACCACTTCATCATTCTAGTTCTGCACTGTCCCAGTATGGTAGCCTCTAACCGAGCACTTAGATGTGACCAGACCAAACCAAATGTGCTATAGACATAAAATACACACCAGATTTCAAAGAATTTGAAAAAAATGTAAAATACCTTATTAATAGTTGTTATGTTGATTACTTGTTGAGATAATTGTTTTATTGTGCTAAATAAGATATATTTTAAAAGGTGGTTTCATTTTTGCGCTTTTATGTTTGTAAATGTGACTGTAAGAGAATTAAAAGTTACCGTGTACGGCTCACACTGTGTTTCTTCTGCTGGACAGCGACATTTCTGTTGCTGACATCAAACACTGTCCAGTCACCCTTTCCTCCTGTTTTCTTCGTATGCTCCATATCCTGTTGGTGCTAGCCAGAAGCTGGCTCCTTCCCCAACCTGTGCTACCCTTCTTGGACTTACTCGGGTCCAAGGCATCATTATTAGCTCTTGTTTTGATTCTTGGAATAGCCCTTTAACTTGTCTCCAGACTTCTGCAGTCTAATTTCAACATAACTGGTCAAGGTGATTACTTTAAAACATGTCAGATCTCGCCTCTCCTCTCCTGCAAACCCTCTAATGTCTTCTCCTCATATTTGGAGTATAAGTTAAGTCCTGAAGAAGCTGGTCTCAGCCTACCCCTTGGACTGTATTTCTACACTCTCCTTAGGGTAAGCCAAACGTGTTTCCCACTTGAAATCTTAACATTCTCTAACCCCCAACTGAAGTGTTCCTTGTCTGGTTATCTGTAGGGCCCTTTCCTTCACCTCCTTTGGGTATTTGCTTCTTTGTGAAACCTTTCCTGAACATCTTATTTAAAATTATGAGCTTACCCTGCCCAACTGTACCCCAACTATCCCTAACTCCTTTTCTTGCTTTTTTCTTCTTCTTAGTGCTAATCAATAACTAATGTATTTTTCTTGTTGGTTGAATTTGTTTTCTCCTTTTCCCGACCTGAACGTAAGTTCCATGAGGGCAGGCACCTTTGTTTTATTCCCTGCTGTATCTCCAGCTCTGAAAACAATGTTTAGCACGTTAGGAGATAAATAACTATTTGTGGAAGGGTGAGTAAATCAATGAATTTTTTAGTACCGCAAGTGCTCTAGGGACTCGAAGAGAAAGATTACAGTTGTTTGATGAGATACAGCAGCTGCTGCTTTCTATCCTGAAATGAACTAGAAAGAGTTGAGAATGGTGGTCAGGTTTGGGGCATTCTTAGAGAGGACCTTAAATCCTAGGGTTCTACATTTAATTCCGTGGAAAATGAGGAGCTATTGAAATTCTTTAAGCAGAAGCAAACAGATTGGGGTTTAATCTTGTAGCTGAGAGAACAGATTGATAGACAGAAAGACCATTGATACAGTGCATAACAGAATAATTGATCAGATCATGGAAAGACCAGAGGCGAGAAGAACAGTTGAATGGATAACGCAGTCATGCAGTTGACAATGAATGAAGGACTTAACGCAGGAACCTACAGGTTTTGACAACCAGTTGTATGTGAGAAGGAAGGGATAAATGTTCTCTAAACCCCAGTGACTGCACTGATGGGAAGACAGAAGAAATGGGGAAGACTGAAGGAGATACATTTTGAGAGAAGTTGATGATCCCCGTCTTGGGAATCTTTAGCTTGAGAGATGAATTCACGCAATCTTTTTGTGTGCATTTCAAGTCTCTTCAACAATAAGTGCACCAAACTCGGGAGCTTACTGGCTCTTAAGTTCATGCTATGATGGTGTTCTGGGAATGATAATACAAAGAGGACCCTGCTTTTATTAGTATTTGCCAGTGGAAATCTAGTGAACTCAACTCTAGATCTGCATACTGCAGAAATATTAAGGACTCCCAAATCAGTCTGGGCCTAACAAGAACCTGGAGCACTGGTGAAAGAGATAATATCCAGTGTTGAGGGTTTGCTTGCTGCTAATTAGTAATGTTGGGATGGGTATGTTTGGAGCAGTCATTAGGACTAAAACTGAGTTATTTTGGTCATGTTTGAAAAGAAAGTCACAGAATGCATTACAAATTACTTTGGTTGTGAAATTACATTTTCTGACCTCTTATATATTTTTAGAACTGAAGTTTGCATGTCCTCGTTCATTCCAAAGCTTTCTGTAATGACATCAAGGAGCTTTAAATAAAGGTGTTTTCAATGGTTGGCCAGTGTTTGTGGGCAATCAGAAATAATCTCATCAATTTTCTCTTATTTAAGGATTGATTCAAATTCTTGACCTCACCATTGACTTTATCTCTTATTTTTGATTATTGATGCCAAGCCTTTAATAAAGTTATGACTGTGATTTTTTACCTAAAACACAAGTTCTAAAGAAAGCTCAGAAAACTTAGACCAGTCTAAACTTTTAGCCACTGTATAAGAAATGAGATTTATGCATCATTAGAAACTATCTGTTCCTGGCACTGTCTGATTTGATTCATTCATTCTATAGATAATTTTTGTGAATCAGCTGTATGTCAAGTACTGTTTATCTACAAACAAAAATTCTGCCCTTGATGGAGTTTGCATTCCAGTTGTGTAAAACTAACAATAAACAAATAATTAAAATATATTGACTTTTAGAGGATGGTTAGCACCACATAGAAATATAAAGGAGGAAGCAGAGCTAAGGACTGGTGAAGTGTTTATGGTTGGGTTTGCAGTTTTAGTTTGGGTGGTCAGAGAGTGACTCACTAAGGGTTACATTTGAACAAAGAGCTTTGGAGGTGATAGATGAAAAAGCAAGCCACAGAGAGGGCTCTGTAAAGAGTGTTTCAGCCACAGGAAACATCGAGGGCCCAGGACCTGGGACAGGTGTGTGCAGGTGTGTTTGAGTAACAACAGGGAAGTTGCTTTGTCTGGAGTGGGGTGAATGAGAGTGAGTAGCTGGAGATGAGATCAGACAGGTAAGGGGACCACATGGTACAGGGTCTTCTCTGTCCTGGCAAGAGCAGAAGCCACTGGGAGGTTTGAGCATGGGAGTGAATTGATCGATTTGCCTTTCTGAAAGCTCACCCTGCCCAAGGGGCCAGCAGTGGACATGGGGTGATCAGTTGGGAGAAACTATGGTAACCGTGGTGAAAGGTGATAGGGATGAGGGGGCAGTGAAGAGATATTCTAAAAATATGTTGAAGGAGGAGTGGAGAGGAAGGATTAGGTATGAAAGAAAGAGAGAACCAGAGATGACTCCAGAGTGTTTTTGGCCTGAACAACTGGCAAGATAGAGTATCTACATAGCCGATTATAAAACATTGTGTGATGTTTCTTGATTGTTCACAAGGACACATAAAATAGTTTTACTTTGGTTGATTTTTGGTAGCCTGGAGTCATTTTTTAATTTCCAAGGGTTATGAATATCGAAGAATTTCCTTTCACTCACCTGTCGTTTCTTAAGACATTTCTTTCTTTCTTTCTTTTTTTTTTTTTTAAGGATTTTATTTATTTATTTGACACACACAGAGAGAGAGAGAGATCACAAGTAGGCAGAGAGGCAGGCAGAGAGAGAGGGGGAAGCAGGCTCCCCGATGTGGAGCTCGATCCCAGGACCCTGGGATCATGACTGGAGCCGAAGGCAGAGGCTCAACCTACTGAGCCACCCAGGCGCCCCACAAATTTTCTTTTTTCTTTTTCTTTTTTTAAAAATTTATTTGACAGACAGATCACAAGTAGGCAGAGAGGCAGGCAGAGAGAGAGGAGGAAGCAGGCTCCCCACTGAGCAGAGAGCCCGATGCGGGGCTCGATTCCAAGACCCTGGGATCATGACCTGAGCCAAAGGCAGAGGCTTTAACCCACTGAGCCACCCAGGTGCCCCCCCCCCCTTTTTTTCTTAATTTAAAATTTTCACCGTTTCTGCATGTAAAGACTCTATTCTTTCCTGAACCTTTGATCTATTGCTGTAGTGGATTATAACGGCCTCCTCACTGTTTTATTTAACTTGGATGACTGACTGCAATTATAAATCTATCAAGTTGTATAAACTTCCTTGTATGGGAGGGAACCTTTAATGTAGCAGTATGGCAAAGAGTATAATGTATTTTGTTTTATTCCAAATTTAGTAATTTGGTCTAATAAATAACTTGTATGGAAAACACATTTTCTTTAAAAAATAACCATGATTTTTTGGAGCAGATAAAAGGAGTTGGGTGATGTGGCTTCTAGTTTTGTAAGAATTCAAAGTTAAAAACAAAAAAGGAAAAGAAAGCAGCTGGTTGTATTAAAAAGTCTCTTTGTATAGTATTAGATTAGTAACCTAGTTACTTTTTATAGGTGGATGAGGTAGCATTTAATTGAAGATCAAGATTCTGGTAATTGTAAAATGGTGATTTTAGGGTTATAATGGTAATCTGTCACCTATTTCTAAGTTTTGTGTTTTCAAAACTTTTTGAAAGTGTTTCTCTTAATATACTCAGTTCTGAGTTATCCATGTTAAGGGACTCTGATAATGAATTGATCATCTGAATTCCATAGCAAATACGAAAATTGACGAAAGACAAGACTAATGTTTTACCCATGCTATGAAAAGGTAGCTTATAATAACTATCTTGTCACTACTTTTTCTGTGGATAAAATTGAGAAATAAAATTATAATAAGGTAGGTAGGTATCATAAGGATGGGAGATAATTTGGATAAAAAAAAAGAATTGGCAAAAGGTAGGTATTTTGTATTTGATTGTATGATTTTTTCAATTAGTGTAAAAAGAAATAGTTCTTTAGTTAATTAAGAATAATTCAATACATAATTTTGAAGAAACATATTTCTTTGACTAATTATAAAAATAACCCAAGTTTTACAGTCCCACGAAGCACAGCCATTTCTGTCCTATTTCAGCAAGCTTAGATCTTGAATTTTCTTTCCACTCTGTCTCCTCTTCAAAATATTCACCCCTCTCCTTTCGTCTCTCTTCCTCCCCTTCCCTTCTCCCTCTTCTCCTGCTCTTACTGCTAAACTGCTACCCACTTCTTCATGTTATTTTGAAACCTGCTTCAAATCTAGGACTATTCTGTAAAAAGTCACCAATAACTTTCAAACAGCTAAATGAAATATGCCCCTCTCAGATCTTATTCCAAATAACCTCTTGGTAGACCCTGTAGATCACCATTCCCAAGAGAGTAGGCATGAGGAAACAGTAGGAACTGTAAAGTGTTCCCGCCTTTCTACATGCTGTCTCCCATCTGGAATGTTCTTCCCCCACATCTGCCTTATTTGTCTCAGTGAAAGCCCACTTATCCCTCTGAAAGCCTCCCTGAATCCCCACAAGCTTCATTCTTCCCTCCTCTGCGGACCAGGCACGCACTTTATTCAATGTCTTACGACATGTGTTTCTTGTTTTGTATTCCGTTACTTGAGGGGTTGGCCACCTTGCTAGTCTCAGAGATCCTTTAGGACAGGGAGCATTTTTATTCATCTTTACCTCAACTCAATGTATAATAGCCACTTGATAAATGCTTAGTGGATGAATGAAGTTATTTTATTTTGTGCATGTTTGGAGTTTAGAGATCCTTTTACTGTCAGTATTAGGTATGTTCAGTTGATCTTCTCAAACTTCAAAATGTAACTGAAACTTAGAGATCCCTATGAAACTCTGAACTATCTCAGTGATCCTTGATGCCAAATATTTGGTGCTAGTGGAAAGGTATTAGGGAAGACTGAGCTGGGAGAATATACAATGAAAAGACAAAGGAGAGCTCTTTCCATTTAATTCTTCCCTATATGCTTCCTGTTTGCTTACACATCCCAGTCCTAGAAAGCCCCAGAATGCCTCCAGGGTAGAAGTGTAAACCAAGTAACATCTGTACTCCCCCGCTTCCTGTCCACACAGTGATGAAATAAGGTGGGTGCCAGGATAAATTCATTTATGAAAATACTAGAACAATAACCAAACATCCTGATACCATTAGGGAGGAAATGAGCAGGGTGTCACTTGCCAGAAAAGTTTTGAAAGTTGAGCTATTTCTTTTAATGAAATGAATTTTTATAATAATATAAAGATATATTAACAAATATAATAAATATACAGTCTAATTATAAAAATTCAATAATATAAATTTGAATATAAATTTTCTCATTTTATTGAATTTTAGTAGGATTACTCTTCATTGCAGAATATTTGGATAATATTTTACCTTTCAAATATTGCCTCTTCATGTTTATGTGTAGCATTCTCTCACACACATTAGAATTGCCTTAGAGAAAGAGTGAAATAGAGCTGCAGTGAAACAAATATTTTTGAGAGGCTATTCATACCGTCACTAGATTTTGTTCTTAATTGACAGTGCTTTTTTTTTTTTTTTTTTCTGGTACTGTTTATGGCAATTTCTACTTTAGTTTTTGAAAGAAAGTACGTGTTATGTCTCTTGTACTCCATGAAAATGTGCAGCTCTGGCAGTTACACTGGATGGTTTTGCTGTAGTAATTAAAACACAGATGGAGCTCATTTCTTTCCCAAGTGTTTGATTGGCAGATACTCTGTGATCAACGCTTCCTTCAGCTGAACATGTCGGCACCATCTGCCTTCAGTCAGCTTGGAGAGGGTGGTCGCAGCAGAATTTCCTATCATCACATGAGTCGGTTTAAAGAGAGTATATTGGTCTCCCTGAGGACCTCAAATGATTTACGTAAAATCGCACATAATATATAAGGGTTTTCATGACAGTTGGTTTGCAACTTTATGAACTATTCATTAATTAATATTTACTTTTAAAATCACACTTCTTGTCTCTGATTAAAATATTTAGAGCATAACACAGAGTCACCACATCTTAAAAAGCTGAAGTTTCTAAACAAATTAAGCTGATGGGGCATTTTGTTTCTAGTGAGGTTTTTAAAGGAGATTTTAAATCAGGGTCCTGTGTTTTGAACCATTAGTGCAAGCATTAGTTACAAATAAAAAATCTCCAGTATGCTGTGTCCTAAACCCAAGAGTAAAATAGTTTAGAAGAAAATGCTAATTTTTGAAAAAATTGGTATATTTATAACTGTTAGAAACAGATGATGATGAATGGCACTTATTTACATATCAGGGTAAGAAATGGATAGAAATTTATGCTCATCGAGTTTTGATGCAGACGAATGAATGGGGTTGATTATTATGTAGAAAAACGTACATTTAAGATACTAGAAGCACTGAAACAAGGATGTATTTTTAAAAAAAATAAGATGGTTATTTCATATTCCTGGAAATGTATTTTGAAATCTGTGGTACTTGTGCAAACATATAGTCTAGATTTGTAAAGAACACACATGTATTATGCATAACAACATGATTTCTATATATAATTAAGTAATGGAGACCTGATTTGAGTTCCCCCTTCCCTGTCCAAGTGGATAAATAGTTATGATTGACAGGGGCGCCTAGGGTGGCTCAGTGGGTTAAGCTGCTGCCTTTGGCTCAGGTCATGATCTCAGGGTCCTGGGATCGAGTCCCGCATCGGGCTCTCTGCTTGGCAGGGAGCCTGTTTCCCTCTCTCTCTCTCTGCCTACCTTTCCGTCTACTTGTGATCTCTCTCTGTCAAATAAATAAATAAAATCTTTAAAAAAAATAGTTATGATTGACAAATGAAAAACATGGCTCTACATTATTGGGGGTCAAGGGGGTAGACAATAAATGAGACTATTGCTCACAGAATGTTAGAACAAAGAATAAAGGAATTGAGTTGAAAAATATTCTGAAGAACCTGAAATACACTCATTGCTTATGGTTCCTGTAGAAACCCACTTCAGTAAAGGGCAAGAGTGACTTTTGGGACTTTGACAAGAATTTGAAGATTAAATTCCTCAAGCTAATCACTTTGCAGGTGGAGTGAAAAATACGATGAGTTTTGGAAGGGAACCAACAGAAAAGAAGGAAAATAATTATGAATGTTTAGAAATTTATCATCTTCTATTACCAGAAACTTTTAAAGATAAAACTTTGAATTAGTTTCTCATTTTGTTTTAATACATAATCACTTCTATTCAAGCTTGGAATTTTTCAAAGGAAGGAATAGGGGTGGGAAGGAAGTAAAGGGTTTTAATTTTAGTTACTTGAAATGCATTTGAGTTTCTGTAGCAAATATTTATGCCAAGGAGCCTACATTCTCAGAAAGGGAAGGTTGGGAAAAATTTCGATACAACAGAGCAGATTAGGATAAGGACCGTAAACAAAGTGCTATAGAAATTCAAAGAAGGGAGTTCCCAAATTGAAACGTGCTCCAGAACACCTGAGTACAGTCTCATTCGTGGACCGTCTCCTGCTCTAACTTGCATTGTCTTCTTTCCCAACCAGTGTTCCGTGTTGATATTTTCTGTATGATTTACATTTGCAAATACGCTTCTTATCATGATCGTATGTCTAGTGTGAATCTCCAGGGAGCTTTGCCAGATGTCATTTGGCTAATAACAGCCAACATTTATTGATGACTTCCTGTGTGCCCGTTTTCTTTCTTTCTTTTATTTTTTAAGATTTTATTTGTTTATTTGACAGACAGAGATCACAAGTAGGCAGAGAGGCAGGCAAAGAGAGGAGGAAGCAGGCTCCCCGCTGAGCAGAGAGCCCGATGTGGGGCTCGATCCCAGGCCCCTGGGATCACTACCTGAGCCGAAGGCAGAGGCTTTAACCCATTGAGCCACCCAGGTGCCCCATGTGCCCGTTTTCTAAGTATGTTCTTAGTTCATTCTTGCAGCCACCCTTTGAGGAAAGTACTATTATTATTACTTTATTTTGCAAATGAAGAATCTAGTAATCCAGCCCTTTCGGTAGAGGGACTGGGTTTACTCTGGGCAGACAGGCCCCAGGTTACTGTTCCCTAGAGCCATTTAAACCCACCTAGCTCCTCGAACAAGATGTCTTAAGTGTGAAGAGTGTTATGTCCCCTCCAACCTCACCTTCTCCAGATTAAACCCAGTCAAGGGGCAGCAGAGGAGACTGAGAAGATCGTCACAATGAGAAATAAAACTAGACAGAGGGAAGAGGAGCTGAGAAGGGCATTTACAGTCGGGAGAGTTGGGCAGGGAACAGACTGCTTGGGACATGCACCCACACTGGCATATAGCCACCTTGGCTGGGAACAAACTCCCTGCCACACTTGCCCACCCAGATTCCTCCTCATCCCAGTGTGCGCTCCTCCACCCATGTCCAGTCCAGAGGCTGGTAGATGATGGAGAGACAAGGTGATGAAAAAGTTCTCCTTCGTGGAAACAAAGTTACATTTCACCAATTATCTTTTTCCAGTTAAAAAGGATTTCTGAACACCTGGATTTGGTATTGACTGGGATGTGGAAAAGTGAATCTCTCTCTTCACATATGACAGAAAGTTCACTGGTCAGAGAATGTGAGTTCTGTTGTTATAGTCCCAGGATTTACACTAATTTTTTCTTGTTCTTTGTTTTCTTGTGGGTAATACGAGGGACTTGGACAAACAGTTCTAGAATCAATTTGCCGTTGATACCTATGGATAAGTTAGGTGAAAGGAGACAGTGAAATAGCAGTTTAAGATCTTAACCAAAGATAAAAAAAATTTTTTTGATAAAAATTTTAAGTAAGAACAAAAGAAAATTTTAAAGGGACAGCCCAAAGTATACTATCACATCATCACTATAGAAAAAGGGTGACAATGTAGGTGAATATTTAATGGGTTAAGCACAAAATCACATGGCATAATAAAACACAAATATGTAGTGATATTGTCTAACAGAAGGGTCACCCTGCACTAGCTCTAAGAAAAGTTGTTGATGTTAAGTCTAGCTAGATTTAAGGTAGCCCAATAATAGACCTTGCCTTTTTGTATATGACAAAATATAATTTTGCTTCCCTTAATCATTTTTATTTCATTTTTCTTAAGATTTTCAAAAGTATTTTTAAGTAATCGATATCCAACATGGACCTCAAACTCACAAACCTGAGATCAAGAGTCACGTGCTTCACTGACTGAGCCAGGCACCCCAACCATTTTTTATTTCTTAAAATAGTTTTGAGACTATTGGATTTTTTTTTCTCTTTCCTTGTCTTAAGTTGGATCACATATTTCTTGATTCTTTCTTTAAAAAAAAGTAGCTGCGCTGTTTCTTCAAATTTCCCTCCTTTGTTTTTGTTGTTATTCTTGTTTTTAGTCTGGCAGTTCCTGTGTGAGGCTTACATATCTAGACAGTTCCTGGCACATATTTAACACCCCATAAATATTAGTTACACTGAACTGTTGAGTTTCTATCACTATATACTTGTGCTTTATTATGCCATGTGATTTTGTGTTTAACCCATTAAATATTCACCTACATTTTCACCCTTTTTCTATAGTGATGATGTGATACTATACTTTGGGCTGTCCCTTTAAAATTTTCCTTTGTTCTGATGGGATTGGGAGGGAGACAAACCATAAGTGACTCTTAATCTCACAAAACAAACCTGAGGGTTGCTGAGAGGAGAGAGGTTGGGAGAGGGGGGTGGGGCTATGGATATTGGGGAGGGTATGTGCTATGGTGAGTGCTGTGAAGTGTGTAAACCTGGAGATTCACAGACCTGTACCCCTGGGGATAAAAATACATTATATGTTTATAAAAAATAAAAAATTAAAAAAAATTTCCTTTGTTCATACTTAAAATTTTTATCAAAAAAATTTTTAATCTTTAGTTAAGATCTTAAACTGTTATTTCACTGTCTCCTTTCACCTAACTTATCCATACGTATCAACGGCAAATGACACTGAACGTGACACTGAAATTTTTGTTGTTGTTATGTCCAGTCTAAAAGTTTAAAAAGTGGTGCCTGGTTTGCTGTTAGATGACACAGGGATTAAAAGATAGTATGGTTAAAAATGCTTTATATTTAGGGGCGCCTGGGTAGCTCAGTGGATTAAGCCGCTGCCTTCGGCTCAGGTCATGATCTCAGGATCCTTAGATCAAGCCCCGCTTTGGGCTCTTTGCTCAGCAGGGTGCCTGCTTCCTGACTCTGCCTACTTGTGATTTCTCTTTCTCTGTCAAATAAATAAATAAAATCTTAAAAAAAATGCTTTATACTTAAAGGTCTTGCATTTAGGCAAGATGGGAAGATTGAAGGAGAAGTACATGAAAGCAGTTGGAATAATGTTTAGCTTCGATGATGAGGTATTGAGGATGGAAAGAAGCACAAGACAAGGGATGGCAGCAGTTCCTGCCCTGCTCCTGATGCTCCTTTACCCAATGCCATTACCAAATTAGCCAATCTCAATTTTTGCCGGTTGGAATTCATTCTGATTTACTGTTGGTTATTTTAGGTCTTTTTTTCCCTCCTCGGTCCCTTAAGCACGTAAAGTCCATGCCAGTTTTGCTCATTTCCGAAATCCAAAAGGTGAAACGGACCCTAGAAGATGATCTGGCTCCCTGGAGAGTCCATTTTCAGACTGCCCAAGAGATTTCATTTGAGCTCATGTCAATATCTCAAGATGTCCAGTCTCAGAGTTTTGATAAAACAAGAATAGGTTCTGGGCAGTGGTGGTATCTGAAATCATGGAGATGGAAAGGGTAGGATTAAAAAACTTTATGAAGGGGCGCCTGGGTGGCTCAGTGGGTTAAGCCGCTGCCTTCGGCTCAGGTCATGATCTCAGGGTCCTGGGATCGAGTCCCGCATCGGGCTCTCTGCTCAGCAGGGAGCCTGCTTCCCTCTCTCTCTCTCTCTCTCTGCCTGCCTCTCCATCTACTTGTGATTTCTTTCTGTCAAATAAATAAATAAAATTAAAAAAAAACTTTATGAAGAAAATAAACATGTTTCTATGGGACTCTGTAAAAATTTCAAATACTCCATTCTTTGTAGTGCAGTTCAGTGGGAGGCCAGATGAGTTTCTAAGCCCCGAGATGAAGGAATCCCTGAGTGGACATTAGCACCAGGGTCTGTCTGCAGTGAAGAGAAGCACAGAATCACCTACAATTTTTTAGCCTCATTGATTTAAATCTGAATGCTAAAACCAGATTATAAAAGCTGGTGTATTATACATATTTACATTTAATTTGTTAACCTTCTCTTAACGAAGTCACAAAATACAATGGTTGTATGTATAATATAATTTGAAGATAACGTTAGAAGTTTGAACTTAAAGTTGTTCGGGATATCTAGATTGGTGTTTTCCCACTGCCATCCTTGTGAATTTTCTGACTAATAATATTTAAACTTTTCCAAATGGATACGATAGAGACTATGTCCACGGAATGGTAGAATATTCAGGACAAAAAAAAAAAAAAATCTCAGAAGTTATCTCTTTGAAATAGAAAACTTTGGTGGAAAAGTTTAGAATGAATGAAGAGTGTAGAATTACAGAGAAGATAGGGAAAAATTTAAGGAAAAACATTAGCTACTTTAGAATTAGATCTCTCATATTTATATTATCAAAGCAGGGAGTTTTAGGAATATGGGAAATTGTTACAGTTCAGAATAAAAATCACAATGTTTATTTAGCAACAGTGAGTTGAAACAGTCCTAAATTGCTACAAAATCTTACCTTATTTTAGGGAAGAGAGTTACAGGAAAAAATGAATATATATATTTTTAAAGTGTAAGTAGTGGGCTCATGAGTGGCTCAGTCGGTTGGGTATCTGACTTTTGAATTTTGCTCAGGTCATGATCTCAGGCTTGTGAGATTGAGCCCTGCCATCAGACTCTGTGCTGGGTGGGGAGCATGCTCAAGATTCTTTTTCTCTCTGTCTCTCTCTCTTTAAAAAAAAAAAAAAAAAAAAAGGAAGTAGGAATTAATGGTTTATTATTCCTCTAATCTTAAAACCAAAGCCTAAAATAATTTTTTTTCCTCCTTAGAATGTTTCATTTTAAGTATGTGACTATCATGTAGAACTTATGTGGGAAATAATTAGACAGGAAACACTCGAACAACTGGTTGATTCATTCTTTCTTGCATCTGTGACTAGATTCCTGGAAGGAGTGTTGGAGCAGATGTCAAACCACAATCAGGGTGAACAATTAAAACCAAGCCATCTTAGAGCATACTTGACTAGGAATTAGAGTTATGGATCCTTTCTTTTCCTTGGGCATTTTCTTTCTTCTTCTTCTTTTTTCTTTTTTCTTTTCCCTAAGAACGCCCATGAAGAAAGAAACTGAAATGATCCAGAATCAAACTTTAAACTCCAGTGGTCCTGCATTTAAATGTACCATAAATCTTTACATTCCGTGCTTACAGGTTAACTTTTAATAGATGTATTCTCATGTATACTTTATAAAGCAGGGCCCGAACTTTTGATAATCCAGTCACAGTAGGGGAACTAAGTATATAGCCAACAGATTCTGGCCATGAAAAAGATAGCGGTTCTTCTCCCTTTTCTATTTAGGAGAAAAATACTTAAACTTTCATTGCTTAATCTTTTTCTTTGTGCATTCCCAGTTTACTAGGCATTAATTTATCTTATTGTGGTTAGGGGCATTGGAAATGGAACATTTAAAATGACATTTGGTTTGTTAAAACCTCACAAAACTAGCAGATGGTTTAGGAAAGCAACATTGAAGCTGCTACTTGATCCTTAATTCAAGACCATACTTGATGCTGCATCTGGAAAAAGAGCTATGCCAAGAAAAATGCTATTGAGTTAAAGACTATGTTATTCATAAATATTTAGGAAAATAAAAGACAGGTGTTCATGAGCATAGCTTGTGAAACCAAATAGATGTGCCATGGGAGAAGGGTTCTGCAAACATTTCCAAATGTATAGTATTTATTCTTCTAACATTTTTTTAAAAGATTTTATTTATTTATTTGACAGAGATCACAAGTAGGCAGAGAAGCAGGCAGAGAGGGGGAAGCAGGCTCCCCGCTGAGCAGAAAGCAGACTGGATCCCAGGACCCTGGGATCATGACCTGAGCCGAGGGCAGAGGCTTTAACCCACTGAGCCACACAGGCACCCCTCTTCTAACATTTTAATAAACCTATGGAGAATAGAATTTTATAATGAATCCAGGCTGAACTTTATAGCTGTAATCCTTTATCTTATTCATGCTCTGTATAAATGGAAGTTGTCATTTCTTATAGTCACTAGGATGAATAGTCACTGTGTATTTAAACTCCCTCACACCAGATACAGAATCCTCCAAGTTTTAGTCTTTAAATATTTTCCCAACACTTACAATATTAAAAAGCTGAGTGTAATTAATTGGTACCATATATAACTGTTGATAGCTGGCATCTGGTTGCATTTCCTGTTATGAAGTTTACTATTTTGCTGCAACAATTACATTGGTGAAGTTTTTACGTTTCCTGCTTAATAAGTGCTAAATGTTTTGCTTCTTTTAGGTTAGGAAAGGAAAGCTTCAGAACTGTTAAATACAGGTTACAGTGTTTCCTAATTCGTTTTATGGGAGTAGAAACAAATTATTTAAAAATTGATGAGCTCTTTGACCCCAATTCTGTTATTGAGAAATACAAACTTTATAGAATAAGGGCTTTTTGTAAACAAACACTTTTTTGTGCTCTAGTTCATGTAGTTAGCACATCGTTGCTGACCTAAGACCCTGTGTCTAGATGGCAAGTTAGACTTCAGGAGACCCTGTCAGATGCTGACGTGGTCAGGAATAGGAAATTATCCACTACTGATACAGGTACCTATTTGATAAAAGGCCTCTGTGGGCTTCCTAAGACCCAGGAAGCTCAACAGCTGGAATGGAAAAGCCTTTTCTGCTTGAGCAATGATGCTATTTGGGGGCTTCTGGCTCTGGACTTGTAACATGTTAGCCTCTTGTGCAAGTTAATAGAAAATGTAATAATCTAATTTAAGCCATCCTCAAATATATGAATTAAAAGGCTAATAATTTTATTTTAAACATCAAACATTTCCTTAACGGACTTCTGAGAAGAAATCCTGGATAATGGATCTCCCTAGATACAAGTGGTTTTTAGATTCTATAATACTATTATCTTTTGTTCAACATTGCAAAATTTAGATCTAAGTCTTGGGTAGGAAATTAAATATTAACTAAATCAAATATGTTCTTAATAGTTCAAGAGAACGGAATCAGAATAGAATCAATGACATGTTTAATAGGAACCTGGTCATTTTACTGTTTGCCTTTGTAGGAGATCAAATATCTAATGCCAGATTTTTTTTTTTTAAGATTATTTATTTATTTATTTGACAGAGATCACATGTAGGCAGAGAGGCAGGCAGAGAGAGAGAGAGAGAGAGAGAGAGAGAGAGAGGAGGAAGCAGGCTTCCCGCCAAGCAGAGAGGCCAATGCGGGGCTCGATCCCAGGACCCCAGGATCATGACCTGAGCTAAAGGCAGAGGCTTTAACCCACTGAGCCACCCAGGCGCCCCTCTAATGCCAGATTTTAATAGCAGCATGATATGCTGGAAAGGCCCTCTAATGTGGTGCCAGGAGACCATTTAATATAGCCCAAAATTCAAGCTCCAAGAGCACAGGGTGTGTAAACTTGCCTTGTCATGGAACCTCTCTTTGAGTCTCAATTTCACCACATGTAATACGGGTAAATATGAGAATAAATACTATTTTCTAGGATTAGAATATTCTGAGATGCAAATGAGATTATGAAAATGATTTATGCCTAGTAAAGCCTGGGTTTGAATTCTGACTTTAGCACTTTCTGGCATTGTAGTTTTGGATACATTACTTAACTCAATAAAGCACATTTTTCATGATTTAAAAGAAAGATAAGAATCCAATATCTGCAAACTGTTAAAAAGTAAGAGCTTCAAAAATGTTAGCTGTTGTTATAACTTACTAGTTTTACTAAGTCTCTACAAATCTGTTGTCATCTGGAGATTGAAATTAATTAATAAGGGGGAACCTGGGTGGTTCAGTCCAGTAAGCCTCTGTCTTCCGCTCAGGTCATGATCCCAGGACTCTGGGCAAGCCCAGCATCTGGCTCCCTGCTCAGCATCCCTGCTTCTCCCTCTGTCTGCTGCTCTGCCTACTTGTGCTCTCTATCCTTCTGTCAAATAAATAAATAAAATCTTAAAAAAAAGGTAATGTAATTAAAATTATATTTTCTTTTAAGTTATTTAAATTCTATTCTAATCGGTCCTTATTTTTACTTGAAGATCTCTTACTGCCCACACCTTTTCGTAAATCAGAAAAACTTTTAAGCTAAATATTTACGTAGCATGAGAAGCTTTCTTCCTAAAGAGATAATGTCTCCTCTGTATGTAATATTTTAGCTTATGGATACAAGGGACTTGATGAGGAATGGATGTCTGAGACTCTTTCATTGTTTATAGCGTGCCAGAATTAATTACAATTTAAATCATCTTGTGGGTGTATTTGGCATAAAATAAGGGAAACTTGTTTGACTCTGTAGATAGAGGGTCAGTGTTTAAAAAATTTTGCAATGAGAAAACCTTTGAAGCTGCAGTGAGCTGCTGGTGCCCTCAGTGGAGAACATATTTGAGACACACCCGGGACTGCCTACCTCTTACAATCCATTTAGAGAGTTCACCTCGAACCTTTTCTTAGGTAATGGGATTAGCGCTGTGTTGGGACTGCAATCCTTAAAGATACAAATTTGCTTCTCAATGTCCTAGCTAGTAATCCTGTGCTCTGTTACAGGTTTTACAATGTAACTGACATTCTTGGAATTGAAAATGAAGACCTAGACCTCTTTCTGTCTATTGGGTTAGGAAATTCAGAGGTTTTAACAGAAAATGCTCTATTCTGAGAGAGGTACAATGAGTTGCTCCTCATCTTTGTTCTTCAATGATGGTTTTGTTGAAGGAATGTGATGAATAAACTGCATTTAAGATACAGTGATACACAGATGCTTTTATAGCCCATTCAACTATACGTGAAAAAATTTCCTTTTCATTTGCTTCATTTTTACTTCTTCAAAATAAAAGCATGTTAGGAAACATTTTCAGTTTCAGCACATCTCTTGATACTTAAAAACTTTCTGAGCCAATTAGTTTTAGTATAAAAGGAATAAAAGTCCAGAAGAATTCAGTTCTTCCCTTTGCTATCCTCTTTCAACAAGCCATCTGTTAGTTCCCCGGAAGGACAATACAGGTATATTGAGACATTATTGTTCTTGGAAAATAAATCAAGACAAAATCTTAGTAAACGTGTTTTGTAACACATTCCTGGTCATATTCTAATGGTTTTATTCCCCTTTATTGTTAATTATATCCTAACATGAATAATGACTGAACATTGTAAACAGATATTATTGCTTTTAGAAAATGCCTGTAAATTGAAATATCCCAAGCCTATTTTGTGAAGCATACTTTCTTTAATAGATAGGATTCCAATGGACTATAGAATATAAACTACAATATCTTTTGAAGGCCACTGTGAGTTTAATATAAACATTACCCTTGTACTACAATGAATAATTTAGATATTAAAAAGCAAGTATTATTGTATAGCAGAACTTTACCTGATACTGGTTGTAATTTTTTTCTTTTGAAATTATGTTCAGTTTTTTCTAAATTGTTTGTTTCATTTCCCTTTCACCTTCGATATACTGGATTGACAATAACTTTAGCTTGTCCCTTGATGGCTTCTGACTATAACCTTGAATATCAGTTGTATCTGTGCTGTAGAAACTCTGGGGTACACCCTAAGGAATACTGACTTGGACATCAGAGTCTTGATTTACTACATGCTCTCTGACTGCTTGCGACTTAGCCATTCAGCCTTATTTTTCTCATCTGTAAGTTGGGGCTGGTAATATACATCTAAGGCAATGGTGAGGGCTACATGAGATTGAGTTGCATCTAACAGTGTGTGGCAACGGTGTTTCCTAGTTCACTAAATTTAATTTCTTAGGTCACTGCAGGCAGAAATGGAAATGCACATGGTTGGGTTTGGGTTTGGGTTTGGACTGCTCATGAACACATGCCGACCGAAGCTGTGGCCTTGAGGTTTATCATTGATTATTTCTTTTTTGCTTTTCATTAAAAAGAAGACGAAGAAGATTGAAACTGGATAATTTTCAAGGTAATATAATAAGGCTCTTAGCAATATGGCTGAAAATATATGTGACTTAATCATCTGCATTTGCAGATGAGAAGTTCCTGCCTCATCGGGTTATTTTCAAGACTCAAAGATATGTAACTATTCAAATTGCTTAGCATATGCTAAGTGCTCAGTAGAAATAAGCTATTTTACCAGTAAAGTTGTGACTCTTGTGATAGAGGTTGGGTACTCTGAATTTTGGCTGGAGATCATATGTGTAAAACATTTTCTGGGTACTCCAATGTAGGCTGCCTTTTCTATTTTTTTTTTTTTAAGATTATTTATTTATTTATTTGACAGACAGAGATCACAAGTAGGCAGAGAGGCAGGCAGAGAGAGGGAGAAGCAGACTCCCCACTGAGCAGAGAGTCCGATGCTGGGCTCTATCCCAGGACCCTGAGACCATGACCCAAGCTGAAGGCAGAGAGGCTTTAACCCACTGAGCCGCCCAGGTGCCCCTAGGCTACTTTTTATTTCATTTTTTAAGGTTAAGCTTTAGTGATTATAATTAACAATTAAAGTTGATAAATTTTGAGAATATATTTGAACATATATTCATTTAAACAAATAATCTCTTTTAGATGTTTTATATGTGGTCTTTAAATAAAAGATCCCCAAATTAGCAGATAAGAGCTTTTTATTTTTAGAAAATTTTGAATTTATCTTATACTTTATCCAAATGTATACAGACTGTCTGTGTGTCTATTACCTTCAGAGACTTCAGAATCTAGAAGGAATTTTCTTCATCCCTCTTTCTGGGCCCTGGCCTTACATCATCTCAGTAGTGCACTGGTCTAAGAACATATAGAGAGTTTTTTCAATCTGTTGGTAAATATTTGCCCGTAACCCAGGCTTATGTCCACCTGGCATGCACTCGTCTCCTACTAATTAAAAATACTGTACCTAGAAATTTAGCATTTTTGCTTTGAAAAAGGAAGGACCTAAAGGAGATTCACAGTTTTATAGGAATAATGCTCATCAGTTGGTAGACTCCGACTTGGCTCTTTTTGGGAATCTGAGCATCAGGGTCACAAGGTAACCAGCTAAGAAGCCAGCTCTCTCAGTTTAGAGTTCAGAATATGAAGTTCACTGCAGTTAAGGTATGAGCCTAGGGATGGATAAGTTTTAACTTCCATGTCAGCTCTAGTCAGTTGGGATTTTGGCTTCTTGGAGGCCATAGATTTGACATTCTTCAGTTAGATCAAAGTCACGCAGACAGTTTGTGGGCAAGCTTGAACTAGAATCTAGTTCTTTTGGTTTCTAGTCTAATTTTCATTTCTCCTGGTCATTTTATTCTCAAACTCACGGAAATCTTTATGTTGAATACGTTTTTATAACCTTGTAATCCATTATGTAGGCATAAAAAGTTAAGATTCTGACATTTTTATTATATGCAAAAGAAGTGAACATTATCTTGTTAAAAATATCATGCTTATTATTCAATTTTGGAAAATGCAGACAAGATGTGTGAAAGAGAAATGTAGCTTCATCTGCATATCTTTTAAGTCTGACCCTTTGTTACTGAACTCTGTTTTACAAAAAGTATGCCATCAGCTTTTTTAAAGACATTTCAACATGGATTAAATCTTTAGGAAATTAGCTTGAATTATTTTTGGGTAATTGCCAAATCATGCATATATCGGTATGTGCGTAGAAATATATTATCAATAGCTAAAAGTAATTGTGATGTTATGAGTAATATGACTGTATTTCATACTGTTTTTAAGTCTGGTGGGTGTAGTTTGTGTTTTTCCCTGGATAACGTTGTTAGCACACCGTAAATATCTAACAGTATGGTAACTCTTTCCCCATATAGTATTCACTTTAACTGGAGAAAAATTTACTACTAATGCTGACATGGTACAATCAAATTATGTTAAGATGCTAAGTGAAAGCGAGGCATTTGTTATAACACTCTCATTTGTATAGGAAGTGATCTGTCTTTCTTCCTCTCTCTCTTTCACCTTCTTCCTTCACCTGTCCTATATCATGCTCTGTTTTCATCTTACTGTCTTAGTCACCAGTGGTACTGAAGTTCTACTTTCCCTTGAAACACAGACTTTAAAGATGGTCTCAGCGCTATTCCCTTTACTTCTTTTATCCACTAGTTCTTTATAACCTGAAAAATTTATAAACGTCCCAATTTAACCATGATTACAACTTCACAGACTTTTCTCTGACTTGAAAATTGAGCCCTCTTTTATCTAGCAGTGTACTGATTATTTGGGGATATACAGTAACTCCTCTTAACAAGAAGACTAATACATTATTGGAGCTAGCATCGTTGTAAGGCAAGCCTGACATTGACCTCTGCCTATAGCTAGGGCAAGGCCAAGCTAGTCTAGTAAGTTTCAGGAACTTGCTCATGCTCTTCCTCCCAAATACTGTCCTCTTTTTCTTTTATTATTACATACAGCTCTTTATTCTGTAATAAGATATACAGCTTCTTTGCCAGAACCGTTTAGGGGGATAAGTTATGGGGAACTCATTCACATAAAAGTGTATAAACCACACAACTGTGTACATAACCAGCTCTAGACCAACGGGAGACAGAGCTGAGTAGCCAGGAGCACGAACTCTGAGTCAGACAGTCCTGCGCTTGTCTCTTCTTTCTTCTGAGACATTCTGTCACTTTGAATAAGTCAAAGTTCATCACTTCACTCAAACCACTGTTTCTTCACAGTGTAAAATAAAGATGATAATATTTCATCAACTGTTATTAGAAACTGTTAGAAACTATTAGAAACTGTTATTAGAAAATAAATAAGGGCGCCTGGGTGGCTCAGAGGGTTAAGCCTCTGCCTTTGGCTCAGGTCTTGATCCCAGGGTCCTAGGATCGAGCCCCGCATTGGGCTCTCTGCTCAGCGGGGAGCCTGCCTGCCCCTCTCTCTGTGGCTGCCTCTCTGCCTACTTGTGATCTTTGTCTGTCAAATAAATAAATAAAGTCTTTTTTAAAAAAATGAATAAATGAGAAGCTGAGGCCCCTACAGGCAAATTTTGTGGGGTTCATATCTTTGTCTTCCTGTTGACTTGTATTGGTTGAGGAAATGTAGAGGCCCTGTTGGGGCTTATAGTTGTGTCCCATTATTTAGACACAGCTAAATTTTTTTTGTTGTTTTTCTTTGATGATGTTGTCAATGGATTTATCCTCATTAAACTGAGTATTTCTTACTCAAGGGTTTCTGCCCTCAAGCGTCTCTCACAGAAAAACAATAAGGACATACAAGAAGCATATGTACAAAGGTTGTTATATAAAGGTCATCCGTGCTGTAGGATGTTAACGAAGGGAAAGAACACACCGTGGGGGTCAAACACCATATAAACGATGCCACTTTTCTGTTTGATGTGGCCATTGAGATAAATGGCATAAAAGTATGTTTGATACCAGGACTCAAGGTTAGTCCTGTATAAAGTCAGATCTTAAAAAATTTGCAAGATTTGATTTCATAGAAGAAATTCACATTTCTTTCAAAAGGACTTAATTCATTTGCCATCAGTGCTTGAAAGGCAGCTTGATTTCTTCCCATTCCAGTGAGTGGAGCCTAGAATTAATGGGGTTCCCCACACCTGTCCCTCAGGGCTCGCATTTTCTGAGAACACACCATACAGTAAATTTGTGATTATCCAAGAAACCATTGTAGAGTAATGGCTGAAATACAAACTTTGTCATGTGTTCTTTAATTCTACATTGACTATTTAATTAAGCAAAAGTTTCTATGAATATGTTGGAACTCTCCTGAGTTTAATGCCAGTTAGTGTATTTTGTTTTGAATGATTTTTAAAAATCTCCCTCTTGGTCCTCATTTTTATATAATCTTTCCCCCTTCTTTTTGGGTGTCATCTTTGCACAAGGGCCAGTTAATCCTCTCTGTATCATTCCAGTTTTAGCGTATGTGCTGCCAAACCACATACCCCTTCTTTTTGGAACATTTAGCTTGAACCTTAGTTCAGAAGAGTTTGTTATAATACTGTCATGGTTTACAGATAACTCAGACTTGTATATGTGAGAGCTGCATGTCTGTTAACAAATATTTACTGATGTCTTGCTGTATGCCAGGCACTGTGCTAGGTACTGGGGGTATAATAGTCCTAACATACGAAAATCTCTGCTCTCATAGAGCTTAGGGTCAGAAATTAAACAAAGTAATAAGTAAAATAGGTCATATTGTAACGAGTCCAAATACTTTGGAGTAGTAAAGGGTGGTGGGTGATCCCAGGAACACCTGGGAAGGTTGCAATTCTAAATGTCAAGATCATGAAGACCTCACTGAGAAGGCGGCAGTTGAGTAACCAAAGATCTGAACTGAGCAAGAGAGGAAACCACGTGGATACATATGTGGTGTGAGATTATTTTAGACAGAGGAAAGAGCAAGTGGGAGCATGCCTGTGTAAAAAACAAACAGCAAGAAGGCCAGCGTGCCTGGGGGTCAAGGAGCTGGGGAAAGGGTGGAGAGAGGAGAGACTGGTGAGGAGGGTTAGGGGTGGAGAGGTTGGCTTTGTAGGGCCTGGCATGCCAGGATGACTCTCACTTTTATTCTGACCCAAATGAGAGGGGTGTTAAGCAGCAAGATATGAGCTGCTTTACCAAAGGCTTACTATGATTGCTATGCATTGAGAACAGATTATAAGGTGGCAAGGGCAAAAGCAGGGAGCTGAGTTAGGAGGCAGTTACAATAACCCAGGCATGAGAAGATGGTATCTCACTACTTACTGTGCGTTTTGTGCTGCCTATATTGTACACAGAGACCAGTGCAAAGGGACCATTTCTGTTTATTTTTCCGTCTCGGCATTCTCCCCTTGTGGCTCAAATCTTACGTGAAAGGGCAAGGGAAACCGATGACATCCTTCACCTTGTTTCGGTCATTACTGTAAGAATATCAATCTTATGCGTGGGTGGCGTTTTATGGTCTCCAAGCATTCTTATATATGTCGCCACATCTAGCCCTTACTGTCTAAAGGGTGGCAGTCCCGAGGTGTATTGGACACAGCTAGAGTCAGGCAGGCGGTTCCTTCTCTTTTCGGGAGTGTGCACGTTGGCTTCTGTGAATATGCATAAGCTAAGCAATAACCAATAACCATCTATTCATGGAAGATGGGATTTGGGTGCACTTAAGGAAATTTACTCAGCTGCCGGCTCATTAAAGAGTATATCTATCAAGGGTGATGACTGGGATGTCAGGCTGAAAAAACTTCCTTGTTATTGGAATTGAGCCTCTAAATTGTTCAGGGGACGTTCTTCATCAAACAAGAACATGCATAATTTTCTCCTTTTAAGTTCACCATTTCTTTTTGCAGGATTCACAAATCTAAAGATTAAGTAGATAGAAGTATACGAGAACTAGAGGACCCTCCCCCCACAACCTGGGGAATTATAATACCAAAAGATACTTAATTTTTGCTGAGCAGTAATACTAGGTACACTGTTGCCTTGTGTATGTCAAAATATTTCAGGCAAAGATGGTTTTCATATATGAGATTTAAATAACAAGGCCCATGACATTTTACTTTTAACCTACCAGATACATTGAATACAATTAAAATATTCAAGTTAATGTCAAAGAAAAGAACATAAATAACTTTTCTCTGTGATTTAATTTAAATTTAAATATATTTTCAGTGTTTCAGAGAAAAGATGAGGGAATTGTAGAAATTGTGCTCTGTTACAGTTGAGAAAGCGGAGAGTGTGTCTTGTATGATGTAACAGCGTTTCCCAGATTTGAATGAAAAAAATCTGAATGGGAAAATATACCTTTGTAGTCAAAGGGAATAATATATCACTTGAATTGTGTTCCTCAATTGCCACTTGTCTAGGAGATTGAATTTTTGAACATAACCGCAATAAAATGCAAAAAAGGCATGTTAATACAGTGATGACGGAAAAAACTTAAGTGCTCAGGGTAGGAATTTGAACTTATGGTTCAAACAATTGTATTCCATCTCTTTCTTACAAATATGATTATTGGAAAGATTAATATTTTGTGTTGAAAAAGCCACTTATTTGAATAAGCTCTCAATTATAATATTCTCCATTAATGATTTTTTTTTCACTTTTCCCTTGAAATCACGGTATGTGTAAAATGCAGTTGATGTTCCAGCTTTCGATCTGACAAGCTTTCACACTGCGTGATAGGTATAGCCTTTTCAGAATGTTCTTTTTGAACTTTTTGCTGGGTAATGGTTTCTGGAACTTTCTTCATCTCTCCTTTTACTTCTCTTTCTCACGGATTTCATTCCTGTGTTCGACAATGTTATTGAGTGCCTGCTACCTGCCAGGCATTGTTGTAGGGGCTGGAAATACAGCTCCTTGCTCTCTGGAAGCTTATCACCTTGTGAAAAGGGTGAAATAACTGAAAATAACTGAAATGACTGAAACGGGTGAAACCATTCACTATGAATACACCCAAACGACAAATGGTGAGAGAGTAGTACAGGCACGACGGTGGCGGGGTTGTGAAGGCCACTCACTTCGTGAAGAAAGGTGGTGTTGTTTCTTCCTTCTTGTGCCCTTTCCCCTTGATTCTGTCCCTGATGCCTAGTAGCCTGGCTGCCCTCACAACTTTCATGTACCCAGAGTTGAAGCCAATGCCATGTTATACCTCTTCCTCCACTGAGAGATCTACCAGA
Source organism: Mustela nivalis (assembly GCF_964662115.1). Classification (NCBI taxonomy): domain Eukaryota; kingdom Metazoa; phylum Chordata; class Mammalia; order Carnivora; family Mustelidae; genus Mustela; species Mustela nivalis. The sequence continues at coordinate 39,567 of NW_028134363.1, read as the reverse complement.
TATAGATGGGCTGTCATTCCCTCTTGTGCTTTCACTTTCTTACTTCTTAATTCACTAATCATTATGTTATTTTAGGTGGCTTTCCCCCTCTGTCACCCCTTGACTTCATCCTCTTAGTAGCACACACATTGTATTTGCTATTATTATAGACCTTCTCATGCTGTCTTGTAAGGTTTGTCTTCCTTCCCTGTATTATGCCACCCCCCGACTGTCCCAGGTCAGCCTGACTTCAGTTTATCTTTGTTTTTCCAGAGGCCAACACAGTGTCTGAAGAAAATAAGTTTCAATAACTTACATTGTATTTTTTTTAACTGAATTAATGAATTGTTTAATCTTAGAGTACTTGCTTTTAGAATAACTTCAAGCCTGAAATATACTTCTAAGACGTAACTGATTAAACGAAAGCATAAAATGTAATATATTAGGGGATTAATTTAAGAAACTAAATGCATTCTTGTCAATTAAATAAATGTAAAAGGTACATTAATAACTAGTTTCCTCTGTTTCACTATTTATAGTTTTCATAGCTGAAGAGAGAAGGTTTCTGAACCACATTTAGAATTAATCAGAAGATACCTAAGAGGCATATAGAAAAGTGACATAATTATATATGTGGTTTTATATATGCACTGGAAAGTGAAATTAGATAAGTCATTTGAAGAGCTGTATGATTCATTATGATGCAATTTATTATGTGGCTCACCTTGAACTATAACGTAACACTGTAAAAAATGCTATGACTCTAAAGAAATATTTTATGGGAGTGGTGTCATCAGGCATTTTCAGGAATCAGTACAGATATTTGTAAATTTTTATGGGAAAGTTTTTAAACGTTTTCAAAAGAAGATTACATTTTGAATATTTAGTTACTTGTTTTTATTTGTTTGTCCACTCCTAAGGTAGAAAGAACTTGATTATATCAAGCTCATTCTTAAGGTTTTAAAACTCTTTTCCAATAGTTAAAAAAATAAATGAGTAAGTATAATCAGTTTACAAATCAGTGGTCATGGACTTTAAATGTCACGACATTATTGTATTTTGGTACAGCCTTTTTAAGTCTCCATATGTTTTTACCATCTTTAGGCCTACCAGTTTTAAAGAATGGTTATTAAGTTCTTTGGACATGAATTACTGTCCCCCAAAGGGAGAGAATATAAACATCACAAATACTTAAGTTTATTTATTTATTTATTTATTTATTTGTAAAAATAGTTACATTTAAAGATCCCTTTATTTTGTTCCTTCTAAAATGTCAGTTAGTAGACAGTAAAATCATAAATTTCATTGAATATAATGGAGAGAAGGGAAGAAGAAAGGTGATCATGACTTAATAATTTCATAACTTTTGGTTTCCCCCAGTGTGGCAAGGAAACTTAGGTAAACTCTTTCAGTTTTAGTTGAATGATAATTCTTATTGGTTATAAGAGAAATGTAGCATCATTGTAATTATATTCCCAAGGTGGATGTTTGCTTTTATTTTAATTCATTGTGAGTTCAAAGGGAAGAGTTGTTTCATAATGAGTTTCTGTCCATGATCAGCAAATAAAAATAGGAAGAAAATAGTGAGCAGAGGGCAAAGTTGCAGCCTCTGTTTCATTTTCTAATCTGTTAGATAACTTTTTTTGTTTGTTGTGAATGTCCTTTTTTTTTTAAATATTTTTTTCAGCATAACAGTATTCATTATTTTTGCACCACACCCAGTGCTCCATGCAACCCGTGCCCTCTCCAATACCCACCACCTGATACCCCAACCTCCCACCCCTTGCCCCTTCAAAACCCTCGGATTGTTTTTCACAGTCCATAGTCTCTCATGGTTCACCTCCCCTTCCAATTTCCCTCAACTCCCTTCTCCTCTCCACCTCCCCTTGTCCTCCATGCTATTTGTTATGCATTGTTGTGAATGTTCTTAATTCTTAATTCAAAATCTTGATTAAGATGGAAGAGTTTCTGGTTTCTGGTTTTTCATCTTTAAATATTCTTTAACATAGAGAGCCAACAGTGATGGATGGACTAATATGTAATAAATACAGAATCAGAGGTCTAGAATCATCTTTGAAATATCACCTCCAACTCCCTGAATCTCAGAAGTAGTACACCCAAGTATTTGAACTCCTAAAGATCTTTAAAGAAAATTTCATTAGTTTTTTAATTGTCATATATATCATACATATGGGATCTTCTTTTTAAAATGTTTAAAAATTTTCCCATGAAAATTTACAAAAATCTGTACTGATTACTGTAAATGCATAAAAGAATAGCCATAAATTCCTATGGAACCATCATCCAGACCAAGAAATAGAACATTACTCTTGCCCCAGAAGTCCTCTCTATGTGAAGTTGTATTTACTGTCTGTCAAAACCAGTTCCAGTTTTCTGTAATTTACATGAGAGAGATTACATGTAGAAACACTGCCCCCCCCCGCCCCAGTTTTCAGGATTCATTATCGGAGAGAGTTAAATCCTGCAAACACCCTGTCTAGACCAGAAGTATTTCTATTTCTGGCACTTTTGAAATGCATTTAGTGGTTAAAAATAAAAGTGTATTATGTAGGTAATTGTGCCTGGTGATGTGTTTGTCGAATCGCTATGGAGAGCCTCCTTCTAACTGTCTTTAAAATGCAGAGGCCTAAGATGATGAGAGATGATTAGAGGTTTGGGTGGATGGGATTGAGAAGAGATTTCTTGGATTGACACCGATGAAATCCATCTTTCCCGATGATGTAACAAATCCAGTAGTGCCACAATCAGTTGAAATAGCAGGGTGGAAGGTGGCTACCAGAAGGCAATTTTCAATTAAGACATCAGACAAATGATTTCATAGTAATATAACCAAGTTTTTCAGAAGAAAAAATAAAACACACACTGCCTTTCTTGACTAGACACTAGATCTTTAAATACACAACCCAGTGCTCTGCTCATAAAAATGTTTCTTTTCTTCATTTTGATAGGTACAGCATTTTGTCCAAACTTATTTCTTATGCCACTTTCTTATATTGGGGCCATTCGTTTGGTTTTGTTTTACTGTATTTTAGATTCTTAGTCAGTGAGCAGATACTTGAGTACTGTTAAAAGGAATTATAAATATCATTGAGATGGTGCTGGTGGTGAAGGAGGATGGGGGCTGATTTCTGCAGTTTTTTGTTTTTTCATATTTTTTCATATGGTTTTTGTTTTTTCATATTTTCCCCTGGGATAGCTGTTGGCAAAGTGTAATGACCTACGATCAGATTATCGGAACAGAAAGAAAAAAAGGAAGGAAAGGTAAATTAACAATATGCAAATCTATGTATTTTTTTTCTAAAAAGAGGAAAAAACCCAACACCTTTAAATATAAATGTTTATTATAATTAAAGAGTGTAAACAGTACTTCTGTCAGATTTGCTATGACATCTATCCCACCTCATTCTTTATTTTCGTTTCCCTTTTCCCTCCTGTTTAACCTCTCTGCCCTGCAGCCGGTCCCCCTCGCACTCCCTGTTGCCAGTGCGGACCTGCCGTCAGCCAGAGAAGTGACAGTTCACAAAGAGAGATGTCTGGGCATTGCAGCACACAGAGGACATTAAATTTGGTGTGAGACAGAACAGGTCTTCTTTATTTTGACCTATAAAACATAGATGCTATTGTAAAAAATATCACTACACAAAATACCTTCAGCCAGTAGCTCTGGATGATATCAATCTTCAAGGTTCGCACTGTATTTTATTACTGGTATTTTTTGCCTTCTCCTCTTTATATTTTGAAAGGAAAACCAAAGGGATTCACTGTATGATATATCAATTTTGAGGCAGCTTGTCTGGCTTCAGAGGCATCTCTGAACGGAGGGTTCCATTTCCTTGTTAGAGTATATTCTTTAACATGTTAAAGGATCATAGGTTTTATTATCACCAGCTGGGGTAAAGAGCAAGAACTAATCAATATTCTTTCCTAGATCTGTCCCTGGGTGTCTTGCAACCCGATCTGTTTCCTCTTTCTCCTTTACTTCTGCTTGAGAGCTCTTCTAGTTAAAGTCACTCACATCTCAAGCATAATCCATTAGGATATCCCACTTTCTCCACCTTCAAAACACGCTCAGAATCAAACCACGTGTTATCTCAACTGCTACCACTTGGACTGAGCTACCAGGATTAAACACAAAAAGATAAAATGATATAGAAACACTATATAGGGGCACTTGGGTGGCTCAGTGGGTTAGAGCCTCTGGCTTCGGCTCAGGTCATGATCTCAGGGTCCTGGGATAGAGCCCCGCATCGGGCTCTCTGCTCAGCTCGGAGCCTGCTTACCCTTGCTCTCTCTGCCTGCCTCTCTGCCTCTTTGTGATCTCTGTCTGTTCAATAAATAAATAAAATCTTTAAAAAAACCACTATATAAATAACAGCAGTGTAATAATGTACAATAATGTAAATTTATAATGATTTCATAAATTAGATCAATGAAACAAATGTATAATAATTAAATTTATAATAATACAATATACGATAAGAAGAATATACTTTCTTTGCTTTACGTTTTTACTGCCCCATTCTCTCCACTGCCCCCAAGTCCAAGCTCAATAAAGGAGCCAAAATGATCCAATTGAAATGTAAGTACCATATTGTCATTCTTCTCAGACTCTGCAGTGACTCCATTTGACGTCAAGCCATAGTCCTTACAGTGACCCACAGAGCTCTACTGATCCAATCGCCATCACCTGCCTGAGCTGCTCCACTGACCTGATGCAAGCACATGTGCCTCCTTGTGGCTGCTTATGTCCCGCTCTTTCTTCTATGTGGAGACATCTGTAGGCAGCCACTGTGCTCACTCCTGACCAACTACCTCCGTATGAGTCTTGGTCAAGTGTCACATTTAGAGTCTCACAATGTACTGCACATCTTACTCCAGCTATCTCACTCTCTATCATGATGCTTTCCTTTTTCTTTCTCCATGATGATTATCACCTTCCAGCACATACTATTATTAACTTATTATATGTTTATTGTCCATTTTCCTGCTAGACTGTAAGTTGCAGGAGGGCTGGAATCTTCATTCTGTCAACGTTATATTTTAAGCACTTACAAATTATTTATGGAACAAATGAATAAATATGTATAAGATAAATAATTGGTATACCCCCCTACTGGTTCTTTTCATGTTTCTTCCTTCCAGAATCTCACAGCTACCCTTATCTGTAATTAGACAAATGGGGGGCATCAGCGTGAGCTCTGCTTAGATGCAACATCCCAAACCAAATATTAGAATCAAAATTTTAAAAGGAAAGCGAATCTCAAATGTAAATATCTTTGGATTATCTTTGAGTGACTATAATGTTCTTATTTCTGTTTCTCTCAAAAACATCTACAAACCCTCTTTACCTCTTAAATCCAAAAAGGAGTTACTAAGGAAAAGAAGACATTTTCAATGTAGGATTAATATCCTTCTTGATAGCCATGTGACTCTAAGGGTAATAGAGTTCTCCATTAACTTATAGATGGGAGTGAGGAATGAAAATCTCAGAATAAATGCGGAATAGGATCAGATAAGAAAATTATAGTCATCTTCTCATCGTCCATTTAGGCTGTTACAACAAAAGCCATACACTGGGTGCTTATAAACAACAGAAAATCGTTTCTCAGAGTTCTACCAGCTGGGAAATCCAACATCAAGCGGATTTAGTGTCTGGCGAGAACCTGCTTCCTGATTCACAGGTGGCCATCCTCACATTGTATCCTCACATGGGAGGGGCAAAGGAGAGCTCCAGTGTCTCCTATAAGAACACCATGTTCTCATCATTGACCACCGCTACTTAATCATGTATCAAAGGTCGTATATCCTAGTATCATCACATTGGGGGTTAGGAGTTCAAACATAAGAATTTTGAGGAGGGACACAAACTTTCAGTCTAGAGCACCTCTCTATTCCCAGATTTAGAAATAAGGTTGTATCAAGATTAAAGGAGGAAAGTTTTTAGGAGGAAGTTTGGCATTGAAATCCACCAAAATATTAAAAAATGCATTTTGGCAATATTTAAAAAAAAAAACAAACAACAACCAAACACTTTATATATTATGGCCTAGCTGAAAAGAATGATTGTTTAGGTCAATGTCGTAAAATATTTTGAGTGAAGTTAGGTGATAACATTTGAAGACACTATGGGTTCTGAATGAAAGAGTTAAGGTCTCATATAAATTAATGAAAAAATATAGAACCACAGAAAATGTAGTAGAAATATGGGTTGAGTGCTGGAACAGGAAGGTGGATTAAAAATTTTACCAAACTTTGGCTGAAAATTTTTGCCAAATACTAATCAATGAAGAGAGAAATCCTTGAATTCAGTTTTATCCCTCAAGCAGATCTCAGTGTCATACATTAAAAAGCTGGAAGGGACAGCAGGTACATTTGATTAGAGAGTCAAGGTCCCAAGCAATTGAGATGAGTTGGAGTAAAACAAACAGAATTTAATGCAGTTGTGAGGACCTATTATTTAGTACCAAAACAAAAAGCAAGCAAACAAAAAACACCCAAACCCACAACTGACTGCATAATGAAAGCATGATAAACTATAGCATAGAAGGATCATTAGCATTCTAGTAGCTACCAGAGAAAAAAATCTGATGTGAAGATGAACTATTTTAATGCACACTCAGGGTACAAGGACACTTCTTAGGATTTTTCACTCTCAGAAACCACATTTTAAGAGGGCTTGGGATAAATGGGAACTCTTTCCAAGAATGTTGGTCAGAGTGCTAAATGAAGGAAGAGGAATGAACTATCTGGAAAATATACTGTCTAGGCGCAGGCAAGGTTTTCTTATTTAATCTCCTTTAGCTCTGTAAGTGGGCTAATATCTACACTATCCAAAAAATTTAGTGTTGCTCTTTCTACTAAATAGGAATTATTAATGAAACTCTCAAATGGGCACAATCTTGTTAAAATATTTTGACAGAGCTACCTCAAGAAGAAATAAAAAAATTGAAAAGGTCTAGAGCCTTGAAAGGGATTCAGTCACTTGTTAAAACCTTATTTACAAAAACATCTCAAAAGTCCCAAAAATTTTTACAGGAAAGTTCTATGAACAATTTCAAGCATATACAAACTGGACAAAGTAAGAGTCCAGAAGAATGTTTTATTCCCAAGTCATTTTATAAGGCTTGGATTATCTTTATGTCAAAACCAGAGAAGGGAATATGACCAGAGAAGATTAAAGGTAAATCATACTTGTAAAATTAGATATAAAAATCCTTTAATGAAATAATGAAAACTGAGCCCAGTACATATTTAAAACATGTATCATAACAAAGATGCTTTATCCAACAAAGAGTGGCTTGGCATCAGAAAATTATTAAGGTAATTCCCCACATTAACGGATTAAAGGGAAAAAAGCCATTATTTTCTTAATGACTTCACAAAAAAATTTGATAAAATATAGTGTCCTGTTTTGTAATTAAAAACTGTTAGTTGGGCACTGGGTGGCTCAGTGGGTTAAAGCCTCTGCCTTTGGCTCAGGTCATGATCCCAGTGTCCTGGGATCGAGCCTAGCGTAGGGCTCTCTGCTCACCAGGGAGCCTGCTTCCTTTCCTCTCTCTGACTGCCTCTCTGCCTACTTGTGATCTCTGTCTGTCAAATAAGTAAATAAAATCTAAAAAACAAAAACAAAAACAAAAACAAAAATTCTCTTAGCAAGCTACGAATTGAAAGTCACTATTCTTGACTGGATAAAGGGAGTCTACCAAGACCCACAGCAAATGTCATACTTGATGAAGAAATATGAGAAGTGCTCCCTTTACATGAGAAATGAGACGTGTCTAATCTCATTGCTTCTGTTCACTTTTGTACTAGATGACCTAACAAGAACAGTAAAACAAGAGAAATGAAAATTCAAATATCATATGCATATATAAATTAAAATTAGCATATGTGTATGTTACATATAATTTGATAGGTTAATTTACATTAAAACTAGTATACAGTCTTTTCTTGGAAACAACACTGATCCAAACTATTTTTAAATGATGCATAAAAGGAAGAAAATTAGATTGTCTTCATTTGTTGTGTATGGGTTTTACAAATATATTCTTTGTTTCTATTCGGAAGTGTTGATATTAATGGAAAAGACATGGGCAAAACAGTCTAAAGTATGATTGTTTTGTATTGGAAACTCTTTGGCATAAAAATTCTATGATTAAAATGTATTGGCTTAGATATGGTCTATTTCTGTAACAATGATAATTTAAAGAGAAATTTCTGTACAAAAGTAATTTAATACATTGGGTCCCACAGACTTTAATCTTACCGGGTAGTAGTGGTATATAACTTGGGAGTGGCTTCAGCTGCATAAAACAAAACAAATGAAAATTTTTCAACAGAAAGAAGTTACTTTCTTTCACAAAGGAAAGAGATTTATTTGTTTTGGAGATAAGGTGGGCTGGCTTTTCCATATATACATCAGGGATCCAGACTCCTTCCAGGCTAGCACTCCTACATCTCTACGTATAACTCTTGTCCTCATGGCTCAAGAACAGCTATTAAACCTGCAGCCATCACATGCCCCCTTTAGCCAGCAGGATAGAAGAAGGGGCAAAGAAGGGCACATGAGGGCACCTCGGTGGTTCAGTGTGTTAAGCCGCTGCCTTCGGCTCACGTCATGATCTCAGGGTCCTGGGATCGAGTTCCGCATTAGGCTCCCTGCTGAGCAGAGAGCCTGCTTCCCTTCTTCTCTCTCTGCCTGCCTCTCTGCCTACTTGTGATCTCTGTCAAATAAATAAATAAAATCTTTTTTTTTTTTAAAAGAAGGGCATATGAATAATATTTTGGCTTTCCCTATCCACAGTTGCGTTTGAAGCATGTCATCCTATAATTGAATAGCAACGTAACCAGGTAAAAATCAGGGTTCTTGTGATGGAGGAGGAAGGGGTAAAGGGAGATTGTAAGCCTAGTGGTCCCTCTTATAGGAGGCTATTTCACTTCATAATAAAGCTGGTTTAATTGTTGGAAAACAGACACAGTCAGACATAGTCCTTCCTTAATTCTACCTTGTCCCTTTCAGGGTAAGAATAAGTGTGTCATTGAACTGTTTTGTTTTGTTTTTAAGACATTTTTGTCGTTGTGGATAGTAAACAAACTTACATAGAAACAAGAAATAACACACATAATAAGCTTCATTAAAATTCAGTTATTTGGAGTGAAATTGCTTAATTCTTTCGGGTAACGCATGCTAACAAATTCTACTTAACATAATTGTAGGGTTAATACAATCCCTTTTTCCAGATTAAATATTTTTGATTCACATTTATTACAGCAGTTGTCCTCTGCACTTGGGGTAATAGCACTCTGTTTATTTATATTAATTCTAGGACCCAGAATCACATTTTGTTTTTTCCTCCCATTTCCACCTGTTCACTCTCAAACTGTTAGAAACACACACAACTCAGAGACCGGTGTTGCTGTACCTTGTAGTGGAAGCATCATTATTTCCTCATTATTTAAAAAAAAAAAAAAATTAAAGCTAAGGGGTCATCAGAACACTTGCAGTCTGTATTTTCTGCCCTTTAAAGATCATGGCACTTTTGTTGTGTGTATATAAAGACCTAAAGAACTTTAAAGGCGGCTCAGTGGGTTAAGCCGCTGCCTTCGGCTCAGGTCATGATCTCAGGGTCCTGGGATCGAGTCCCGCATCGGGCTCTCTGCTCGGCAGGGAGCCTGCTTCCTTCTCTCTCTCTCTCTGCCTGCCTCTCAGTGTACTTGTAATTTCTCTCTGTCAAATAAATAAATAAAATCTTTAAAAAAAAAAAAAAAAAAAGGCTAAAACAGGGAGTTGTGAATTTTAGTGCTTCAAGTAAATTTAGAGAGCATCCCCAAGTATTTCTCTCAATTGGCATTTCTTGATTTTACCGAAGAGCAAAAATGAACATTTGTAAAACCAGAGAGCACTCCCTAAAAATATTTATAAATTTGGTCATAATCAAAGTCTCACTAGGACTATTATTTTGAACTTGAAAATATAGATTCATTAATTTGTCTTTAAAAATTAGCTGGAGGGGTGCTTGGGTGACTCAGTGGGTTAAAGCCTCTGCCTTCAGCTCAGGTCATGATCTCAGGGTCCTGGGATCGAGCCCTGCATCGGGCGCTCTGCTCAGCAGGGAGCCTGCTTCCCCTTCTCTCTGCCTGCCTCTCTGCCTACTTGTGATCTCTGTCTGTCAAATAAATAAATAAGAATCTTTAAAAAAAAAAATTAGCTGGAAATGATAGTAGCCAGCAAAATATTGACAAAGAAGTCAAGGGGAACTTTAATTGTCAGATTTCAGAAGGAACTTATTATTAAGTTAAAATATGACCCCCCTAAAAAAAAGAATAGTTAAAACAATGAAAAAGATTAAGCACCTGGAAGGTGTGTTTAAATGTATATAGGTACAAGTATGTGTCTACGCTGTTCAGATAGGATTTAATATGGCACCTTTACTGAAGACATTGTCTTTTCCCTGTTGTATATTCTTGCCTCCTTTATCACGCATTAATTGACCATATAATCATGGGTTTATTTCTATCCGGTTTCATTCACTTGTGTGTTTCTGTTTGTGCCAGTACCAAACTGCTTTGCATTACTCCAGCTTTAGGAGTATCTTGAGATCTGGAATTGTGATCCTTCTAAAGTTGTTTTTCTTTCTCAAGACTGGAGAAGAAGCAAACCATTCATGTATAGGCTGCTTTGCATAACTTTATGAGCCAGACTTTGAGCATGACATAATTTCTTCATTGCATATGCACAGTGATGTAAAGATCTAGTTTCAAAACCCAGAAACATTCATATTCCACCATCAGAGGCTGGTAAGCCAGGAGGAAGAAGGGGAAATGCATTCATGTGGTTCTAGGAAGCAAGTCAGCACAATGTCCGGTCATGAGTCTTAGAGCTTGGTCAGGGGTATTGTTGTACCGTGTTCTATCCTCAGGCCCGATGCTTCAAAGAAATCAGTACAGCCCTAGAGCCTGCAGATCCATGAACAGATGTACCACCATATGTGATCTAGGACATGATAAAACATTTTAATGTTTCTACAGCTGTGCTTTCCTATATTTTATATGTACATACAGGGTAATGACTTGATTTTTTTTTTTCTCCCTGCAAAGTTTCTATTAAGTTGAGGGCACACTTCAAAACTGATGATTGGTCTAAGCAAATAGAAATTCAAAGTCAAAAAAAGGAACTTCAACCTAAGCCTCACAGCTTATATGAAAACTAACTTAAAATGGACCACGGTCAAATGGAAAACATAAAATTACAAAAGTTTTAGGAAAAAACACAAAAGAAAATCATCAGGACCTATGGCTAGGTGAACAAGTTCTTAGACTTAACATTAAAACCACAGTTCACAAAAGGAAAAACTGATAATTGATGTTATCAAAACTAAAAACATTTGGTCCAAAAAAAGACCCTGTGAAGAGGATGTAAAGACAAGGTACAGATGGAAAGATATATTTGCAAACCACATATTGTTAAGCTTTTAAAATTGAATAATAAAAAAAATCGAAGTAATGCAGTTAGAAAATGGACAAGACACATGAATAGACATTTCACTGAAAAAGATATATGCATGGCAAATAAGCATATGAAAAGATGGCCAGCATCATTACTCACTAGGAAGATACAGATTAAAAGCACGATGAGATATTACTACGTATCTGTCACCCTGGCTAAAATGTAAAAATAGTGATAAAATCAAATAATAGTCAGGCTATAGATGATTCACTCATATTTTACTAGTAGGAATCTAAAACGACACAGCCACTTTGGAAAAGAGTATGACAGTTTCTCACAAAATGGCCATATCACCCAGCAATTGCATTCTTGAGTGTTTATCCCAGAGAAACAAATTTATGTTTACACAAAAACCTGCACACGCCTGTTCATAGCAGCATAATTTACAGAAGCCCCAAACTGGAAACAATCCAAATGTTCTTCAAAAGGTGAATAGTTAAACTATGGGTCATCTATACCACGAAATAAGACTCAGCAGTAAAAAGTAATGAATTATTGATATGTACAAGTTGGATGGGTCTTGAGGGAATTGTGCAGAATGAGAAGCCGATCTCAGAAGATGACCCACTGCATGATTCTGTTTATAAAACATTCTTGAAATGACAAACTTATAGGAGATGGAGAACAGATTTCCTCGTTGTGCAAGGTACTGTAATTGTGCAGGATGTTACCACAGGGAGAAATTGGGTGAAGGGTATATGGGATCTCTCTGTATTATTTCTTCCAACTTCAGGTGATCTTAAAAGCAAACAGACAAACAAAAAACTAAATGGTCCCTTCCACTCAAGGGAAAAGGGACAATAGCCTCAACCTTGTAGTTAAGTAACTTGCTCATGACCCCATGCCCTCTGCGTAGCACTGCTTGGATTTGAACCAAGAGAACTGGCTTTAAAGCTTGTCTCTGTTTCTACAGCATATGCCATCTTCCCAGTCCCACTCATGATAAATGGCGGTAAATTTTTTTTTTTTTTTTAATTTATCTGACAGAGATCACAAGTAAGCAGAGAGGCAAGCAGAGAGAGAGGAGGAAGCAGGCTCCCTGCAGAGCAGAGAGCCCCATGTGGGGCTCGATCCCAGGACCCTGGGATCACGACCTGAGCCAAAGGCAGAGGCTTAACCCACTGAGCCACCCAGGTGCCCCAAATGGCGGTAATTTTTAATGCAGGCCTTGGCAGCCACTTTTCCAAAGAAAGAAATTGAGAAAGAAAGAAAAATTGAAATTGAAGAAATTTAAAGAAAATTAGGATTGGAGGTTAGGTTGTAGTCAAACCCTCTTCCACCATGTTTCCTAAAAATACCTGGCCGTGCCTCTAAAACATTTCAGGGCCACCTGGGGATCTTGATAAGGTGCAGATTCAAATTGAGTCAATCGTGGATGAAGCCCGAGACTATTTCTGATAAGCTTGGAGGTGATGCTAAACCTGGCCCTGAGCAGCGGGGATAAAAGGAACTTCTGTCATAGCTGTTGGTAACTAAGGTGACTTGCAGAATGCCTTCCAACAAAGAGCATTTCAGATGTGGTTAGGATGCTGCAGTCCAGTGGCACACCGGATGAGAGAGGATGGAAAACATGGCCGGGCTGTAGCTGAAGCCTGGGGAATCCTTCTGTAAGTGAAGACAGCTGAACAGAAAGAGACAGACTCCAGAGTTTATCACCACCTTCGTGGTAAGGTGATGCTTTGTGGTCAGTAGCAATAGCAACAGCTGTTTGTTGTGATGGTGAGGTTGTCTCCTTTCCACTGTTGTGTGTAAGAGAAATTGCTGATCACGTAGGAACTTTAGTGTGTCCGCAGTCTAGACTATCATCAGACCCGACAGCTCCAGTTCTATCCCTGTCAGTGTTTTGGGATTTGATTTGTCTTGTTATCCAAATTAAGATCAGAACCTCCACAGCTTCCATTTTTTTTCAGGGGTACGCATGTTTGACTTTTGTATTACCGAAGAGCACAAATAGAGGGTACCAAAGAGCTTTCAGATGCCCTTCGTTCAAAGTCAGTCATTAATTATTAACGCTTTTATCAGGCTTTCTGAAAGGTGCCGTGTTTCCCGAAGTAACTAAAGCTTGATGTGGCTTTATGTTATGATGGGAAATTAATAAGTGAGTATGAGAACTGAGGAAATGAAGTGTGAAATTGTGTGGTATTTCAAAGGGTGAGCTTCTTTTGTGATCTATATTTTATCATGCACTAGGTCCCATTTGGTGGAGTATTTGCTCGTTGGTGAGCAAGCCTGTAGGTTGTGGTTGGTCCTTTAAGACAACAGGTCTGGAAGGTGGAGTTCTGTGCAGCTACAGCACTGGCCCAGCTGCAGATTCTCATTTCCTAGGGTGTTGTGCTGACTTGCTTCTTAGGAACAAGTTGACGCCTTTTTCTTTTTCCTCCTCCCATAGAACAGTCCCTGATGGTAGAAAGAATGACACACAAAACTATCCTGGAGAAGCTCACTTTCTCAAGTCTGTCTCCAGTCTTTCCCCCAGTCTCCTGCACTTCAGCCTCCACTCCACAGCCAGAAGGGTCTCCAACACACTTCTGATTCCATCCCCTACAGGATTAAGACGAAATTTCTTGGCATGGATTGCCTCCTGCCTTTCTTGCCAGCTCCATTTTCTGACCCTCCCCCTTCCAGTGTTCCTTGAGCTCTGGCTCTACGAAACTACTTGGGGTTCTTAGAACTCAACTTGCGTACCTGCCTCAGGGTTGAGTTATAAATTCTTCTCTCTATTGGGGATGTTTTTTCTCTATTGGCCACCTGTTACGTAGCTCAGTCACTTCCTCCATGAGCATGACTTAGTCAAAGCAGGTTGGTTTCAAGGAATAGAAACCCACAAATTGATCACAAACAAAAGTATTTCTGTAAGTGAAAAAGCAGACAACTTCATGTTTTCCTGAACAGGTCAGGAAATATGCTAGAACTTTGGGATAAAACCCAGTTAGGAACCAAGGTTGCTCCCTTAGTGTTGCCTGATTTCCAGCATTTCTATGTCAGCTCTGTTCTCTAATGATCTACGAAGTGATGTTCTGGCTTCTCTACTCTTGTCGCTTCACCCTGCTGATGGCTTTGCTTTGGCTTCCCCGATGTCATTCTGGCCCTTACAGTACATAAATTTTCAACTTATCTAACGTCTCATTTTTGCAACATCAGATTTTCAGACAAAGACATCTGGACTTGTCCAGTTAAGTCAAGTGGCTAATTAGCTACAGTGGAAGAGTCGGGTCCTACCTTAACTTACTTGGAACCCACCTTTCAAGGCTGGGAGGCCTTGGTGCTGCTACTCTAATTCCACCACTCAGAAGTAAATGGTTCTTCCTTCCTCGAAGTCCCACTTTACTATGTTCCTACATACAGTTTGACTTACCTTTCACTCAGAGGCTATATGGTTCTCAGGTTTTAGGGCATAACATCTCAATTCATATGAAGAAGCCCTTCCCCAGATTCTGGGGTTGCTTTCCCTCTCACGGATTTCTTGTCAATTAAGAAGGACAGGTTCACTTATTGGAATGGACATGCTCACGGGGATTATAGAACATCTTTGGTGGTGGCAGTGCAGGGGACTCAATTCTGTTTATTTGGGGAAAAGTTATGATTAAATTGAAAAGAAAGTTGGATTTTTAAAACCTCTTGTGCTGTGCAAATGTATCTACTTGAGTGAGCTAAAGATAGTAAAATTACATTTAGGTTAATATCATTCAGCTCTCTAAACTCCTTCCTGACTACTCCAGTGAGAGTGCTTTAGATGATAAGGGGCAAATTTTTTTCTGGGAAAACTTATTTAAGTGGAAATATCCTAAAGAAACTCAATTAAAGCTGAAATCAGTCAGAGAATTATGGAGTTTTCTCTTTAAATACATGACATATCCTATAGATTCTTCCATGATGCCCTATTTTGAGAATTTATCTTACAGAATACCAGTTCTAAAATAGGCAGAATAAGAACATGATGAAGATTTTATTGATTATTCCCAAGTAAAATACTGTTTTTGAGAGGTCTATTCCAAATAGCCTGTGTGGTCCTTTTGACAAACCTCTTACTTCATGCTGAGATTTGCAGAATATATAGAATGATTTCCCACTGAGACTGTCAGGAGGAGGGTATACCTGAGGAGAAGGAGAATTGGGTAAAAATTTTTGAATTATAAAATGTGTTCTCTTTCTCTCTCTCCATTACCTTCCTTTTCACTCTCTCTCTTTTTAATTCTTTCTCCAGGAGTCATAGAACTTGATTGTGCTTTATTTTTCTCACCTATAAAATATTGAGGACATTGATGCCTGTTATCCTTACTTATTATGATAATTCTGGGGAATCATGGGCATGTACCTTATAAACCATTATGTGTTAGAAAGATGAGACACTGTTAGGGTCTAGTATGTGCAGTGCGGGTAATAAAGATACCTGACCAGTGGCCCCTACCCTGAAGGGTTAGCAGTTAGCCTGGGAGTCAGGCAAAACTAGTCTGCTCTTCTGAACAAGAGTCTGAAGATTTGGAATCAGATCTGCTACTATTTTAAGCCCCCACTCTCCTGTCCCAGATTATTCCTATTATCGGATAAGTTTAGGAAATACTGAGGAAAGATTTTGCTCTCATTTTCTTCACTCATGAAATGAGGGATACAGTGTCTACCCAGGAGACTGTAGAATGAATATGGTAACATCCCTGAAAGTGCCCATGTGGTGCTTAGAACAGGCTGGGTGCTTAGTAAATGGTAATTCTCCTTCCTTACAATAAAATGAAGAAAGAATGGACAGAACCCAAGTGCAAGTGCAAATTAAAGCATCCCGGTACGTCAGAGCAGCAGGAAGAAGAGCTTGTTTCCATCTGGGAAGGAGAGATGAGTTCCTCCTGCTGACCTATCACTATGAAGTGTGGTGTGTGCAGCGGGGTTAGTGGTGAGGCTTTGGTATCTCTCGGTGCTACAAGACAGGGCTTCAGATCCTGGGTTTTCACTGAATAGCTGAGGAACCTGGAATGTGTCACTTAATCTCATTTTGTCAGTTTTCTTCTTTATATAATAAGAATTAAAAAAAAAGAAAAAAACATACCTAACTCCTAGGATTGTTGTGAGACAATAAAGCACTCATTCATTCATTCATTCATTCAGCAAGTACTTTTGAGCTCCTGCTGTCTGTCAGGCATTGTTCTGGATGTTAGGGATATAGCAGTGAACAGAGAAGAAGCAAAACACCACCATAGAGTGATCGCCCAAGAAATGAGAGCCATTATTATGCTATAATAAAAGCCTGCCGGCCCTGTTGTCTGATTTATATTCTGTACCATGACAGAGATATAAATTACCGGAGCTTTAACTATTTGACTGGAGCCACAGAATGAAAATCGTAGGCCTTCGCTGGAAGGAGCACCAGAGTTCCTGTAGGATGTTGTTGGTGTTGCCCATTGTATACACATTTGGTAGCTGTTGGTGCATAGTGAGTTTGTATCATCGCTTATTTTTCTAGAAGTAGTGATCGATTGATCAGTGTGTGATCTAGGTGCATACTCTTATGAAATCCTTCTTGTGAGCCAAGGCTCATCTTTGAAGCACTTGATAGTGGCTCTATTTGTAATCGTTGACCATAGGATATAATAAATTTAACAAGTCCACATTATATGCAGTTGTATGTTCTAAAGGCACAGCATTGGCAAGGAAAATGAAGGAGAGGGCAGGAGGAAGGCTCTCCCACCTTGACTTCATTATCATTAGATACCGTTGGTCAAAAACCATTCATTATGGTCAAGAGTAACATATTAATAGATTGTGCTGACAGTTTTGTTCCTCGTCTTAGTTTATTGCTTATTTATTTTGCTGAAGGCCCTCTTCGCATACATGCACTGATAGTGCATCAAAACTTTGCATCAGGATTTTGGCAAATACTCAAAAGCCAGTTAACTCCTGGTTAAAGTGTTGTGATAACAGATAGAGTCAAGAAAACCAGGACAGAACTTTAAGGTGGTAGGAAGAGAGATGACATTGTTACATTTTAGAGGTGTTGTCCTTGAGCACAAATGCGAGATGTCTTCACAAACTAGCAAAGCTGAGAATTAGCACTGGGAGTCTTTGTGCTGAAAATTCGTGCTGTTTGTACAGTTTATTGACTAGAGACGTTTACCACTTTCATGAATAAGAATTCTCTTTCTTAGTTCTATTTTTAGTCATTTCATTAAAGAAATAGTTTTCCTCACCCTAACATAGTTTCAGTTTTGGATAGAAATTTAGGGGCGCCTGGGTGTCTCAGTGGGTTAAAGCCTTTGCCTTCAGCTCAGGTCATGATCCTAGGGTCCTGGGATTGAGCCCCACATCAGGCTCCCTGCTCATCAGGGAGCCTGCTTCTCCCTGTCTCTCTGCCGGCCTCTCTGCCTACATGTGATCTCTGTCTGTCGAATAAATAAATAAAATCTTAAAAAAAAAATTTTTTTAAAACATTTTTTATCAAATAAAAGTCACTAATTTACATACTATTTTCCAGGAAAAAAAGTGTTGCCTTCAGAGTAGGTATATGTACATTAACTTCTAATTAACAAGTGCCTTGCCAATAGTCCATTCCTCTGTATTTATCAGCTGTCATAAGATGTATTTGGATTTATACTGATCTGTTCTTACCATTTGAGAGGGTTAGGCAAATATCCAAGTTTACCTTATTGTCATTCAACTAATAGAATAATTTCCTGCCTTCCGGGAACAAAAATACTGAACGGAAAACGAAAAAAGGTATACAAAACAAAGAGTTGCTTTTTTTGTAATACTGCAAGTGCTATACTCCCTGACATCTCATGTTTCTTGTGGTCCATGTGAAGCCTATGCTCTTGCCTAGAGGCGGGAGATAGCTATAAAGGCTCTACTCATCCTTGAGGATACTGTGCTCTGGACTGAGGAAGGGTCAGGGAGAACTAAAGTGCACATGAGGCCTTCTCTTGTCATCTCACTCTGTTTCAGTCACAGCCACTGACCTCAAGAGATTTCAGTATATCATTATTGGAAGGGCAGCGGAGCGGGGATAGTGGACCGTGACTAGAAGACTATCAAGCTGTCTCCTTTCCCTCAAACATCAAAAGCCCACCTTTGCCCTCCTGGTAGCCTCTGAGATTTTCATTATTATCTAGATACCATTTTTAGAAACAAACTATAGAATCCTAGATTAGTGCAAGTGGGATGGTTTTCCTGTACACCCTGGATTATGGTCAGTCTAGATGTGACCACCAAGAAAGAGAAGCCCCAAGGAAGAAAAGTCAAGGAGAGAGAGATTCATGGAAGTGACACTCAGTCTTTGATCCTAAATGGCTCTGAGGGGATCTTTTGGTTTGCAGACCTTACCAGGAGGGTAGATTGTTCTGCATCAGATTTAGGAGGGTGGTCAGTCTTTCACAAGACCCTGGAAAGCAATGCCTGTTGCAGAGTGATCAAAACTCCCAGGCTTTGTTTCAAAATTCATCCTCACCTCACCTGTGTCAGCAAACACATTTCAGGGCCTTATCAAAAGCTATTAAATCTGGGTCAGTTAATGTGTACTCTGGAACCTACATTTTTAAAATAATCTTTTTGAGAACAAGTAGTCTGATCACAAAGAAATAATGATTTCAATTTTTTTTGATGATACCAAATTCTCAAAACTAATTTGCCCTCAGTTTACTTAATTTAAAAAGCATTGGTATACATTACTTGAAGTCAAACAGACACTATGATGTATTTTTTAAATTAAATTAAATTTTTTTCATTGTGATAAATGTACTCTTTAATCTTCACCCGCTATTTTGCTTATTTCCCCCACCCACCGCCCTCTGGTAACCATCAGTTCATTCTTTGCAGTTAAAAGTCTGTTTCTTGGTTTGTCTTCCTCTCTTCCCCCCCCCCCACCCCCCCCCACTCATTTGTTTACTGTAAAAATTTCTGCACAGCAAAGGAAACAATCAACGAAACTAAAAGGCAACCTACTGAATAGAAGAAGATATTTGCAAATGACTTATCCGATAAAGGGTTAATATCCAGAATATATACAGAACTGATAGAACTCAATACCCCAAAACACAATGATCTGATTTAAAATGGGCAGAAGACATTTCTCTAAAGAAGACATCCAGATGACCAACAGACACATGAAAAGATGCTCAACATCACTCATCATCAGGGAAATGCAAATCAAAACCATAATGAGATACCACTTCCCACCATTAGAACGGTTAAAGGCAAAAACACAGGAACAAGTGTTGGAGAGGATATGGGCAGAAAGGACCCCTCTTGCACTGTTGGTGGGAATGTAAACTCGTACAGCCACCTTGGATCACAGTATGGGGGTTCCCCAAATGATAACTACCCTAGGACCAAGCAATCATATTACTAGGTATTTACCCAAAGAAAACAAAATACCAGGGATATTTTGAGATGCAGGCACCCTGATATTTGTAGCAGCATTTTCTACAGTAGCCAAATTATGGATGTAGGCCAAGTGTCCATCAATAGATGAATAAATAAAGGAGATGTGGGTATATATATTTGTATAATAATATATATATGTGGTATATATATATGTGGTATGTATGTATATATATAATGTATATTATATATATATATTTTAAAATGATGGAACATTAGCCATAAAAAGAAAGAAATCTTGCCTTTTGCAACAATATGGATAAAGCTGGAGAGTATAATGCTAACTGAAATAAGTCAGAAAAACCCAAATACTATATGATCTCACGCATATGAAGAATTTAAGAAACAAAACAAGTGAGCAGAGGAAAAATGAGAGAGAAACAAGCCAAGAAACAAACTCTTTTTTTTTTTTTAAAGATTTTATTTATTTATTTGTCAGAGAGAGAGAGAGAGAGAGCACAGGCAGAGTCAGAGGGAGAGGCAGGCTCCCTGTGGGGCAAGGAGCCTGATGTGGGACTCGATCCCAGGACGCTGGGATCATGACCTGAGCCGAAGGCAGCTGCTTAACCCACTGAGCCACCCAGGTGCCCCAAGAAACAGACTCTTAACTATAGAGAATAAAGTGATGGTTGGCAGAAGAGAGGTGGGTAGGGGGATAGGTGAGATAAGGGTTGGGGATTAAAGAGTACATTTATCATGAGGAAATATAATACAATACAATACAATGTAATAAAATAAAATAAATTGTGATATGTTTATTGAAAAGCTGATGGTACAGGAAGGGGTGTATAAGAGACTTAAATAATCATTTTCCAAATTAAGAAGTCAGTAGCTAATGAAAGGAACTCTGAGTCAGTAAACCAGAGCATTAACACGTTTGGAAAAATGAAATTAAATACCAGAATAGTCTGCTAAGAGCTGGCAAAGAGTTGCGTCTGAGGAGTAGGACTTGAGATATTTGGGTAGAGAACTGCTGTTTCATTGTAGGATTTTAGTACTATTTGACTTTATCTATGTATATACTACCTTGATTTACAAAATTATTTTCAAGTTTATTTCCAATTTTCTAAAACTTGATATATATTCAAATTTTGGTATGTATAATTTTTCTTAAACTTTACTATGAGACCCTGGAGAACTGTATGATGTGTTTCTTTGTATCCCTTGTTCCCATTCATTTGCTTAACATTTATTGAGTATGTCAGTGTTGGAACACGTAGGATGAAGTTCCAATCTCACTGGATTAAGAAAGAAAAAAAATGAAACAAACAGTTTTTTCTACCTGAAGATGAGTATGAGGCCTTAGAAAACAGAGTGCATTGGGTAGAAGTAGGCATGGGAATGTGTACTGAAAAATCACGCATTTTCTTCTCTGTAACTCATATGAACTTCTTCCTAACACCTACCCTACAGAGTAGTTGGGAAGTAGTTAAATTAGCCCATTGGAATTATCTGGTTCTTCTGCTTTAACTTTCTTTTTTTGTGTAAATATTTGGGTAATTTCTTTCTTTCTCCCCCCCCCCCTTTTTTAAAGATTTATTTATTTATTTGACAGACAGAGATCACAAGTAGGCAGAGAGACAAGGGGAAGCAGGAAGCAGGCTCTCTGCTCAGCAGAGAGCCGGATGTGAGGCTCCATCCCAGGACCACCTGGATCATGACCTGAGCTGAAGGCAGAGGCTTTAACCCACTGAGCCACCCAGGTGCCCCAATATTTGGGTAATTTGTAAATTCAAGTCCCTGTAAAGGTGGCTGTTCCTTTTATTTGCCCTCTACTTTACTCAGGGTGGGTCTTGGTTCAGGCTGTTTGTGCAGCCTCCCTCTGATATCACCAGTCACTGAGTAGAAGGGCTGCGGGTATTTCTATAGGTAACACAGAAGGAAAGGAGGGAAAGAGTGGTGAATTACCAGTGGCTTTTAAAACTTGAGCTTGGAGGTGCCCGGGTGACGCGGTGGGTTAAGGCCTCTGCCTTCAGCTCAGGTCATGGTCTCAGGGTCCTGGGATCGAGGGCCCCCCCCATCCCTGCATGGGGCTCTCTGCTCAGCAGGGAGCCTGCTTCCTCTTCTCTCTCTGCCTGCCTCCCTGCCTACTTGTGATCTCTCTCTGTCAAAATAAATAAATAAAATTAAAAAGAATAAATAAAACTTGAGTTTGGTTTAAAACAGTTCACTGCTATTCCCCTTTCATTGGTTAGAAGAAGTCACATGCCCATTTGGTGACCAGTCCTAGTGATTTCCTTCCTGATGGCTACAGCTGTGGAGAACTGAGGTGTGTCTCTTTTATAGCAGATTATGGTTTCTGCAAAATTCAGACTTGGGAAATTTTGATATGAAGAATAGAGAAAAAAGAATTATAGGGGTAGATAGAAGAGCGGCAGTAGCCATTGGCTACCATTTGGGCTCAGATTCAAATAAATTGATTTGTGGGGCAAATATGAGGGGACAGGAACTTGAATTAGTAAGTTCCATTTTGGGAAAATCAAAAGCAAGATAAGATACTGATTGGATCAGTGTGGAGCCTTAGGAATGTGGGATCAAGAGACCTTGAGAATGAGTATTTGTGAGGGACTCTGCTCCATAGATGCATTCTCCACATTAGGAAATACTATTTTATATGCATAAAAGTATGATTGCTTCTCCCCAGAATTTTTCTATAAATTGATTAATGTTGACTTCCCCTTAGGAGAAAAGTTCAGAAGTTTCCAGGAGTGAATGAAATACTTGTGTGTGTATATATATGTATTTTGATTATGTATTGGAACATATTGCGTAATTAAACTTAAATATTGTAATGATATCTCATTTGCTATATCCTCGGAGGATAATTGTAACTCAATAAAGAATTTCCCCTCCAGGGTGTTTTGATTTTACATAACAAAGGCTGCCTTAATGAACCTTTATCTCATTACAATGTGGTACCAGTAATGATTTAAATATCAAAATGAAAGGGAAATTTTATCATACTTTTATTCTCTTTTAGGCAAATTAATACTGCTTAATCCATTTATTTTCCTGGTTTTCATATTAGCATTGGTTAAGATAAAGCTCACTGATAAAAAATGACCTCTTTGATAACAAGCAAATTTTTTATTTTTTTATGAGAAGATAATGAGACAATTACCAAGTTTCAGGAAAAATAAATAAAGCAAACCATCTTAAAATGTTAATTTGGCATTATATGTTGGCTAATTGAACATAATGATAAAAAAATTCCAAAAAAATGTCAATTTGGCTAAATCAGAATGAAAATTAATAGTATTTCTTTAATATGTTAAAACAATTCTGTGGTCTTGAGTTCGAGACAAAGACAGCACATGTTAGTGCTATATTATTATTTATGGAGGGAGAAATTTCAGCTTTTTTCCCTAATCTTGACTTACTTGATCAAGTACTTTAAAGTATGTTTTCCTGGGGCACCTGGGTGGCTCAGTGGGTTAAAGCCTCTGCCTTCGGCTCAGGTCCTGATCTCAGGGTCCTGGGATCGAGCCCCGCGGTGGGCTCTCTGCTCAGCAGGGAGCCTGCTTCCCTTCCTCTCTCTGCCTGCCTCCCTACCCACTTGTGATCTCTGTCTGTCAAATAAATAAATAAAATCTTTAAAAAAAAATAAAAATAAAAAGTATGTTTTCCCATTGTTTGAATGAACTCCACTCATATTTAATAATGTTATTTTTTTGTTTCTGTCATTCAACTTTAGTCATAGATGAAGATATCATGAAATAAAATGCAAATTCTACCATGCCCAAAGAGCAGTAATTGGCGCAGTATTTTCCTAGATGTATACCAGCATGACTAGCCTGGAACTGCCTTCCGGTTGGTATCCACCCTGACATCAGTGAAGCAGTTATCTCGCTGGCCATTATGATAGTGGGAATGACCAGCTGGTCAAGCATGGGCCATTAATTTTGAATGCATTGATAGAGACATAAATTTCCTGGAAAATCATATTGAAAGATAAAATGGTCAGCTTCTTTTAAATATATTCTGATATACCTCTGGGCTGATTATGTGAACCACCATTTTATGGTTTTATTTTGTTAAAAGGTTTGATGATATTCTTAATGTATTTTCAGGTAACGGTAAGTATGATCACTCTAAATCTTAACTACTTTACCTCTATGAATAGTATATTTAAAGGCCTAATGTCCTATTTTTTTTTTAATTTGGCTTCTAATTTTACAAAATCTTTAGGAATATGCTGTTTCAAAAGAGAGAAATCTTTTGGTGGAATTACTGGATTGGTAGTACATTGTTTGCTTTATCAATAGAGTTTTGCATATTGTCCTAAGTTTTATTATCACCGGAGTTTCTTTATCTGCATTATTTCTTTGCTTTTTGAAAGAGAAACTTAACCTGATGATCATAGAAATTCGCTATAATAAGAAGCAAATTTTTTTAAATTTTTTTTTTTTTTTTTTGTAAGATTTTATTTATTTATTTGAAAGACGGAGATCACAAGTAGGCAGAGAGGCAGGCAGAGAGAGAGAGAGAGGGAAGCAGGCTTCCTGCGGAGCAGGGAGCCCGATGCGGGGCTCGATCCCAGGACCCTGAGATCATGACCCGAGCCAAAGGCAGCAGCCCAAACCACTGAGCCACCCAGGCGCCCCAGAAGCAAATTTTTAAGAAAATAAAACTTGTGTCTAAATATACGGACTTAAAATTCCGTATCAAACTGTGAAAAAAATTCTATTTTGAAAGAATCATCTTCCAGCAAAGTAATTCACATAATCCCTCTATCCCTCTATTTAGGAATAAATATTAAATTCAGTAGAAACAAGTAAATAGTAGTAACCTTGATAACTCATATAGCATTTAATACTTGTGTAGTACCTGGTAGTTATATAGCACATTTGATGTCAAAATGCTTTAGCAACAGTAAGTTATGTTTCTTGTCAATATTCCTATAAAGAGATAGACAAGCATTACTAATAAGAACCTGTTTGTCTCACTTAAACCCCAAGCACCTACTTGGGTCTACCATTTTATATTTATTTGTTCCCAGAAAAAAAAAAAAATCTAACTGCTTGTGGAATATAAATTCTTGTTATTTACCTCCACCACTGATTTCTTTGGGCAGCTTGTTCTACAAGCCTTCCTCTGTGTGGTTTTCTTAAGTCGTGCGACACAAACTCGAAGGCTATGACATACCATACCTGTCAGAGCCCATACCCACTAAATGATTCCTAATAATCTTGACACACCATTGATAATTCCTTTGAAATATAGATGTTAGATGTTATTCCTGATTAGTGGAGCAGATTTCAAGTGATTTAGGTTAAGATTTTAGTTCTCTCTTTGCTGAATGACAGAGTTACTATTTTTGTTCTTATTTTTCTTGTGAGGAAGAGTGTTTAAATTTGGATCTTTTAGCCTTATTTTTTTTCCTGGCTTTCCAGGGATAATTTTACCATGTCTGCCATATGAAAATGTTCTAGTACTCTGAAACTTTACTCAAAGATGACGCATAAGTACATTACGACTGAATAGTGTGGCGTTAGAAAAACAAGAGAAATATTTTTAAATTTATCCATTGATAAAGCTGAACCTGAAGCACTAACAAGAACTTATGTGTCTCTGATACTTTAGTCGTTTCAGAATTTGCCCAGGTTATTGTGTTTCTCATGCTAGCCATTTAGTAGTGCGTTTATCAATTACCCCTTATTGGTATAGGAAGAAACCAAAGTTCAGAAATGTGAAATGAATCCCTAAAATGGGACTTAGAACCACAGCTCCTGATTTCAAGTGCAAGTCTCTACTCCCCATTTAGCACCAGTGGTTTCCACCTTTTGACTCAGAATCCACTGGAGGAGGGAGATTCCGCGTGGAGTCTGGAGTCACTGGTGGGAAGCAGGCGTTGTGCAATGTGAAATACCATGTCTTATGTGTACCGTTGGTTTTAGTTATATGGGGGGGGGGGAGCAAAATACAAATTCACTGAAAAGCATTATTAAATCAGTAATAGTTTACTTAACCTTTCCATATCTTCTTCATAAAAAAATACCTGACTTACAGTTTCTATCAAGTGTAGCCTGACGTTTAATAGCTCCTACCTCTGAAATCAGCCATTGTCTACGTCAGTAAATTCCTTAACGTCTCTGTGCCTCTATTTCCTCATCCGTAAAATGGAGATAATACTCTAGTTCAAAGGGTGTTGTGAAAATTAAATGATATAATACATGAGAAGTACTTAAAGCATTGTCTAGCATAGAGCAATCATTATTAAATATTATCCTAATTATTAAAAGTATCATGATGATTGTGGATGGGTCCACGAAATGTTGTGATTTTAGAAAGGAGTTTCCTGACTTCAAAAGTAGGAACCAGTTTTCTTTCTGACCCTGTTGTGGGCCTCTTTATTTTGGTTAAAATTGGCCAACACGGCTGGGCTATTTCACATTTTTCTGTTATTTAAAAACTCACCTATTAGTTGTGATATAACTCAAGGTTAGGGCATATACCATCCACAATGGAGAGAGAAGGCAAAATCAACTGGGTATGCTCAGGCCTCCCTTTCTTGGAGTAGGACCAACAGGACTCTACCCAGGGTGTTCTCTGAGGTACAGAGGATTATGGGCCTCATCCTTTTTTAGCTTTCATTTTCATTTCCAGGGTGTAGTGCAAAATACTATGTGAAACCTTGTAAAGAAGTTTAAAAATTGAGGAAGAACAAGCTGGCCTGTAAGCATCTTGTTAAAATAAACCACTTCTTCCTAAGCTCAAGACAGCAAGAAACACTTTAATAGCAATGAAATAAATTCACCACCTGTTTGTGAAGCAGTATCAAAGAGTTCTGGCAAACGTAAGAACGCTTTGATCCTTTTCAGCCAGAAGAAAATTATGAAGCTCTTCATTGATAGTTCATGGGGAGTTTGGGGACGCTGATCAAAGAAAACTATTATTATAGACTAGAAATTAAAATAATCTGAGTATAAGCTACTTCACTACATTATACTTCTTTCAATGGTGAATTGCATATTTAAAACTTCAAATGAACATCTTATGATTAAGTTAAATGTTATTGTTGCTTCTATATAAAATAAAATAAAAACACTAAAATGTTTTTAAGCAACCGTGTTCTTATTGTTAGCGGCTTTCGAATTACAGAGTTGAGATGGACCTATGCAGGCGGTGCGTAGTGTAGACTTTATAGAATCCCTCTAGGTTATGGTAAACTCAATTGAGTAGAATTATATAAATGAAAGAATGTTTTGGCATTGTTTTATGATCTTTAAGGAAAAAATCACAAACGCTTTTCAATTATATAATAGCATTATATGATTATAGATTCCACTTTTCAGTACTGTAATTATAGAGCTGGGAGCCTTGAAGAAAAGGATAGCCAAACTTATATAATAGGAAGGGGTATGTTTGTGGGCATTTTATTGTAAGTATTTGAACTCTTGAAATGGAAAACATGAGAATCATTTGAAAATTTAGTTCTGCTATGGGAGAAAATGCCTCTGTGTATCACAAGAAGCAAAAGATGAAGTTAAGTATTATTTTTGAATAAGAATCTAGATATTTGCCTGTAGATTTTTTATTTATGAAGAAAAAGAATACTTATTTTTAAACTTATTTTTAGCATATTCTGGATCTGAGCCAGGTTTCATGTGTAGCTAATAGCTCCTGCCTCTGAAGTCATCAGGAAGCATTTAACAAAATATGTAGTAAAGTGCTTTTGAAATAACCAAGCCTAAGGATGTGGAATCAAACAAGGAAAAAAAAAATCCCTAAAAAGAGGACATCTTAAAAAAAAAGGACATCTTTTAAAAACTTGTGTTGATAATTGCAAGATAGACAGAAGAAGAGACAGATCCAAACCTCTGGACCACATCCTTCTAAGTCTAATGCCAAGCACTAAATATTTGCACTTAAATGGGGTCCCCTCCACCCTCTTCTATACCAACTTCCTCTTAAAAATGGAAGAAAAGAATTGAGTGCAAGGACCCACAAAGGAAGCATTTCAAGAGTAATGCAAAACACCTTTCAACAACAAAATCAGTGTGTCTTTCGGTGATCCACACTTCATTGAAAAACACCAGACACTTGAAATTTAATCAGGTCATGGGTATTAGTTTCAAACTAGTTTCTCAAAAGCTTCACGGAAGAGCAAGAAGAGAATTTATTAATTTTTGAAGTGGCATCTTGTGGAGATAGCTTGTAAGTTCAGGCGGGCATCTCGGACTCACTCCATGAGTTAGGAAAGCAGACATCACGGAGGGCTCTTCACCTTGCTAAGTGACTCTGCAGGACAAGGCTGACACCTTGTTTCCTGTCACTCAACAGGAATGTTTCAAGGAAGAAAGTGGTGATAGCTAGCTGCAGAAGCGCTTTGTGCTTTTTTTCTGAAACTACATTCTCTGTGATCTTTTGAGCTCATAAATAAATCAGATACCTGCTAGGCAAATGAGTTGCATGCAAAGGAGGCCTTCTACTTTTCTGACATCATCAGGACTGCTCTGCGTTCAAGGCACTGGTTTCTTGAAAACTTCCCAGTGCTGTCCTTAGAACTCAAAGATGTGTGCTGATTGGAACTCAGGGATCTGTTTTATCTTATATTAAACCATGCCAGCACTGACTTTAGATACATGTGTTATGAAGTAACATTTGTATTAGTCAAAGCTGAGAAATTTAATTAAGAATAATGTCTCTTGTTTTTTTCCCATGGAAGTATTTACAGGACTGAGTGAGTTGGTGACTAATGAATATATTTAAAGGGCATCTGGTACTGATCATGGAAACCAAAAAATAAAGTAAAATTTGTTCCTGTTGGCAAGTTGTTTTTCCAGTAGAATCATATGCTGAATGGTACCCCTGAGATTTTTTTAACATAAATATTCTATAGTTACCCAGCCAATTTTGACTTGCTAGGGAAAAATACTTCAAATTGGGTGCATATTAAAATAACGAATCCCAAACTAATCCACGTGAAGAAAATGCCACCCAATTTGGTGCGCCTTGGTAATGAAGAGAACCTTAAAGAGACAAGAAAACCAGACAAAGGAAAAGAAAAGTAAAACAAAGAAAAGAAAAGAAAAGAAAAGAAAAAAGAGAAAAGAAAAGCAACAACTTTGTATGTCAAATATGTTGCAAATTCTGTGCTATACATAGGTTGACGTTTATCTCCTTACACAGATGAAGGGTGTACCTCTGGGATCACAACACAGATAATTTTAGGGTACAGCTAGTAATGATAATGAGCAGGGCTGGCCAGGTGTGAAAAACAAAGCAAAGCAAAATAAAGACCTCAGATGAATATGCATACAACAACTGTACCTAGGTGCTGAGTGGCAGTTAACACAACTCTTGTCCTCAGGATCTGGGAGTAATAGGGAGCAGTGGGGAGTGTGGCGATGTTCAGATTGTTGGCCCTGTCTTAAAAGGAAGACACTACTTGGCTCAGTTAATTGTTGCCATATGGAAATGTGGGTCCAATGATGCCAGATTTTACAGTTCTTCAAAAGACACTTTTTATGTGAAATCTTTTCATTTTGAAATGTTTTCTCAGAATTCAGATTCAGTTGGGAAAAATTTATGCAAGCCAAACAAAACCTACTTTGGGACCAGATTTGGACCTTAGTCATAAATCTTCAATTTGTTCTTTCTGAATTAGCTAAATGAGTAATGTTAGTGGGCTTACAGAGGAAGTATGAATGCTTCCTAATATGTGAATGAAAAAAAAAAAAAAAGACTAGGTTGCACTGATAGCTGAGTAGTTAAAGGCTTCAAGTGTGGCATCAGATTTTCTGTGTTCAGTCCCAGCTATGTTTCTTAGGCAAATTACCTATTCCCTTTATGTCCAGTTTCCACTTTGTAAGATGGGAATGATAATGGTACGGATGTCAGTTGCTTTTGGTGGGATTCAGCTGAGATTATTAGTAGCACAGTGCCTGTAATGTAATAGTTGCTCAATAAACAGTGGCTATTATTTTATAGTAAAGTGATCTTCAGACAACTTGGCATTTTTGTATTTGAAGAAAACATCCTCTGTGAATAGAGAGAGTCTTTTTTTTTTTTTTTTTTATGCTGAAAAACAGGAACCAAGAGTATATTTTGTGAAATGTACAAGCCAGGATTTACTGCTGGGTCACCAGAGCAAGTAAAAAAAAATTTTTTTTAAGGCTTAGAGAAATCATCTATTAAATGGGAATAATAGCCTGTATGTCAAAGTAATAAGAGTTCAGTGAGATAATATGTATAAAATCAACACCTGGCATGTAAGTCAATAAACATTACTTGCTTTTTTGTTATTTTCCCATTATTTAGAAGTTCCATATCTCCAAGTGCTTTTTGGCAATTTATGTCTCATAAGTATTTGAAGGGAATTGCATGACGTTTCATTTATAAATTAAGCTTCACCTTAATGAACCATATTACACCACTGGTTCTCAACCAAGGTGATTTTACCTTGCAGAAGACATTTGGCAATGTCTGAGACATTTTTGTTGTCACAACTGAAAGCAGTGCAACTTGAGCCTAGTGTGTCGAGTCTAGAGATGCTGCTGAACACCCCGTAATGCACAGGCCAGTGTCCTACAGTGAAGAAGTATTGGGCCCAAAGTTTTGCTAGTACTGAGCTGCAGAAACCCTGCATTACAGCTATAAAACCACCATAAAATGTAGTTCATAAAGGTCTTGCCAAGAAAGGAGAGTTATTTGTTTTTCAAGACCTCACCTAGCTCAGAGAGAAATTAACATGTATATTGAAATACATAGATTCACATCCAATAAAGTATTTTAAAGATACATTTTATTTTATTTATTTGAGAGAGAGAGAGAGAGAGAGACAGCATGAGAAGGGAGAGGTCAGAGATCGGAGCAGACTCCCCGCCGAGCAGGAAGCCCGATATGGAACTCAATCCCAGTCCCCCTGGGACTCCAGGATCATGACCTGAGCCGAAGGCAGTTGCTCAACCAACTGAGCAACCCAGGTGCTCCCAATAAATTATTTTAAAATGCATATCTGCACCTGTATCTGCATGTATATTTTTCTGGTTACAAAATGCAATATACGCTTGTAGAAGTTAAAAGACTACAATGGAAAGTAAAAGTTTATCTCCCCCCCATCTCCATAGAAAATCATTGGAAATACAATTCAGTTATATTTCTTCAGATTTATAAATACATGTTTATAGTGTTCCATAATTTGATTTCTTTTCTCTTTTGAACAATTCAGTACTAAAGCTGTTATGTGGGGCCGAGCAAGGGAGGCATTCAGGGAGGGCAGCCTGGCATAGGGTATGGAATACAACTTTGGTGAGGAGAGCATCGTTGTGGTGGGCTGGTGGCCTGGCATGGGTTGTCATAGCCCAAATGAGGTAGAGAAGGTATCCGTGTGTGTGGGCAGCCCACTGTAAGATGCCAGCCAAGGCCAAGGGGAATGAAGAGCATGAAGAGAAGGGTCTGGTATGGGATTTTTGAACCCAGATGGGATAAGGGGCAAAAAAGCAAGAAAGTGATCAAAGAATACTAGGGTATGTCAGAAGGACACAAAAGCTAACTTAAAGAAGCCACAACTGAGACAGTTTGAGCATCAAAATAAATTAGTGTAAGTAAATTGAGTTAGTATCAAATTAAAACCCATTGAATAAAATAGGAAACAACAAGTCCATTACGATGTAATAAATAAGTGAATAAAATGAAAGTTTACTAAAATTAGAATATTTCCAAAGTCAAAAATAACTTATCCACCAAGAAAATTAATTACAAAGGGAAAAATGCTATCTTTACAGTGGAAAAGCTTAGAAGACCGCACCTTTATCAAATGATTACAGTTAATGTCATCAGTGATGAGACATATCAAAATTGCACACCATCACATGAGATGCTGCTGTAACCAGCTTCCAAGAAGATGAACTTTGCCTCATGGTATTCACGTCCTTGGGTAGAATTTGCCCACACTAGTGGAGCTGACCTGTGTAACCATAGCATATTACAGAAATTGTGACATGTGACTTCAGATGTTCCATGCTGAAAGACCTTGCTCAGTCTGGGGGAAGACAGCTGCCATATTATAAGGGCTTTTAAGCAGCCCTTATAGAGAGGGCCACATAGTGAGGAGAGGTTGTTTCTGTCAAAAGCCAGCACTGACTTGCCAGCCACTTTGCAAGCAGATCTTTCTGCCCCAGTCAAGCCTTCAGATGACTATAGCCCTTGCCAACATCTTGATTGTAACCGCATGAGAAAATCACCAAGCTAACCAGCTTCTTGTCCATATGCACAGAAACTATTTGAGGTAATATTGGCTTTCAACTACTAAGTTTTGGGGTTATTTTATATGTGGCAATGGACAACTAATACAGAAAGTCGAGAAGAACACAGCATCCCTTCCGTCATATTTCTCCCAGAGATGAACAACATGAATCTAGTCCTTGTGAAACAGGAAATAAATACTGAGAGGCATTCTGTGAAATAACTCACCTCTAGTCTTTTTTTTTTTAATTTTTTTATTGTTATTATTATTATTTTTAAAGATTTTATTTATTTATTTGACAGAGAGATCACAAGTAGGCAGAGAGGCAGACGGGGGCGGCAGGGGGAAGCAGGCCCCCCACTGAGCAGAGAGAGAACCGGATGCGGGACTTGATCCAAGGACCCTGAGATCATGACCTGAGCCAAAGGCAGAGGCTTAACCTACTGAGCCACCCAGGCGCCCCATAACTAGCCTGTAGTCTTAATAGAGTCAAGGTCATGAAAGGTAAAGACAGACTGAGAAACTTTCTTGGAATGCGGAGACTAGACACACGGCAACCTTACATGTAACACTTGATTCTGAACTGGATTCGTTTGCTATAAGGGATACTGGTGGGATAGCTGGCAAAGTTTAGAGACTGAGGATTAGATGATAGCAATGTGTTAGTGTGAATATGTTTATTTTGAATGGGTGTATTGTGATCATGTAGTAGATGTACTTCAGGAAATGCATACTGAAGTATTCAGAGGTGATGGGGCTTCACGTCGGCAATTTACTCTCGAATGGTTAAAGGAAAAAATCCTTTGTAACTGTACTTGCAACATTTCTGTAAGTTTGAGATTATTTAAGCATTTTTTTAATTATGCAAAAAGAAAAAGTATGTCATAGACTACAATCTTGCCTATAAAAATAGACCCATCTTGTCCTTTAAAAAAAAATTATTTATTTATTTATTTGTCAGAGAGAGAGAGAGAGAATAAGCAGACAGAGGCAGAGAGAGAAGCAGGATCCCCACTGAGCAAGGAGCGCGATGTAGGACTTGATCCCAGAACCCTGGGATCAATGACCCGAGCCAAAGACAGCAGCTTAAGCCACTGTGCCACCCGACATCCCCATCTTGTCCTTTTTTAAAAGGAAGCATAGCACTTAAGTTTTTATAACCAAAAAAAATTTTTTGCCGATCTCCTATGATGAACATTTAAATTGATTCTAGTTCTTTGCTATTATAAACACACAGTTCTTTGTTATTATATACAATCAGTAAATACCATTTTAAACACATTTATGCCTTTGTTCAATTTTTGCCTAAGAACAAATCCCTAGAGTTGAATTGCTGTGTGAATAGATATTCATCCTTTCATCTGTTTAATCATAAGTCGTCGTAGGAAACCACATAAAATCTCCTTTAAAAAAATGAAATTTATAATTTGGGAGTTATTTTCATTGGTTTTCTCCCCCAGTAGAAAGTGATCTCTCTAAGACTGAGAACTTTATCTGTCTTGATTATCACCATCTCCAGCATTAATATACTCTTAGGCACTCGATAAATACTTGTTGCAAGAACAGTAATAGCAAACATATATTATGTGTCTGGCACTGTTCTAAGGATATGAATTCATGTACTTCTTGAAACAGCCCTACAAGATAGGTTGTAGGATTATTCATTTTACTTTTGAGGAAATTAAGGGGAAGGGAGGCGAAGTACTTGCGTAGTTTCAAAAGGCTATTCCGTGAGGGAACCAGAAGTCTGGCCAGTTTTGCTCTGGTTTACAGGCTCTCAGCCACTATCCTCTATCTTGGTTCTCTCTTGTTGAGTGAATGAATGAATGAATGGCCAATATATTTATTTGATTGTTTGATCAATTACAAATTTCAGCTACTTTTTTTTTTTTTTCCCCAAATGAAAATGGAAAGGAGTGGAATGCTTACTTCGTAAAAGCCAAGTTAGTTTTATGGTCCTCTGTACTAGGCTGTACTTACTACATAATATTACTGTTCCTGAAATTAATATCTCTACCGGTATAAACCATACATCATTCTTGCTAAGCATTTATGGATGTGGAAACAGAATATTTGCTTTGTATTACAAATAAAATAGTAAATCTGCGTCTGCCCAGCACTGGGGCTCTGCCTACCACTTGGGCTCCTCTGTCCCTGCCTTCCCTGAACCTGGAATATGCACTGTCTGTCTCCCACAGTGAACCATCCAAGCGAATCCAGTGGATTCACTTCCACTGACCACTGTGTTGACTTTTCCTTTTCCGACTCTCCTCTTGAAGATTAAGATGATCTTTTCTTCCTCAAAATTACCTGAATCTTTTTTATAGTACTATAGTATAGGAATCCTATATTCTAAACATACCTTATATTAACTGTGTTAAGCCCTCATCTCCCTTAATAGATTGTATTCTTCCAGTTTTATTCACTTTATAAATCCCAACAATATTTTGAACAGAATATGAAATTATGAATTAGTTTTTTGGATGAGGGAATGGATTCTCTCAAGGAAATATATTTTGAATCTTTAAAATACTGAAAAAAGACTACTAAGATTGGAATATTATATTTTCCACAATTATCAGGAATTATAAAATCACGAAATGGTTAGCCATTATTTTTTTCATGTGGTGATTTGTATTCTGTCTTTAGTTTATAAGGCAGGAAGAACCAAGAAGCATAATCAGCTTTCATTTCTGTAAGACCTTTTGTTCAGTTCATGGCTATAAATATCAACTTTGTTTCTAACCCACAACTTCAGTTCCCTTTCTTTTAGTGGGTGTTTTAGGGACATCAAAGGTAATAAAATCAATCAGAGATAAGTGGAATACTTTTTCAAAGGCTAGTGCTTAAGGATGTGTTCCTGTTAGAGAATTTTAATACCAAATTTGTTTCAAGTGTTTGTATAGAATCATATCTCCCTGCCAACTAGAAGGACTGTCCTTGAATCCTGTTCTGCATGAAATAATAAAATACAATCCTTTCTTCACATATATTTAAAAAAAAAAAATAAGAACTTCAGGGCGTGTGACATACTGTTACTAGACAGGATTCTCTTTTGTTGCAAAGGCAATAGTATAGCCTTCAGGCCAATTGTTTCTCTTCCTCCAGAAGGGCTTCTTTTCCTTTACCCACAGGATTCAGACAAAGCTGAAGGGTTTTGTTGCTTGAAGCTTGAACAGCAAGCCAAAGAGAAAGTTCAAACAATTATCAAGTCTTTTAAAAATGCCATTGCTTATGTAAATTAATTGTGGTCTTTGGGAGCTGGTGAGCCTTAAGCACCCTTAGATTGGTTGGATATTCAATTATGTTTTATTTGCATATGGTGTAAGTCACGTTTCCTCTAGAAAGCATTGACCATGAAGTTTTCTGATTTAACTTTAGGTTAGTTCATACTTTTTTGTTTTCTTTTAGGCTTTTGTTTTTTTAATTTTTTGCTTGTTTTTGTTGTTGTTGTTTAGGTTAGCTTCAATATCTTGTGAATTCCAAAAGATAATTAAGAGGCTAATATATTATTGTGATGCACTTCTATATGGTCTTGCTCATTTTTGGTTTTTACTTTTATTCAGCTGACTAATAGATTTATTTGAGATTTCCCCAAACCATGCTTATAATTAGTGATTGAAGTAAAACTTTAAGACATATTTTTCTTTGGAACTATTTCTATATTGTGAATGATACATCTTAAAATAGTATCTTCTGACCAAAGTTAAAAACTTGATACATAGCCTGAAGTATGTTCGGAAAAATAGTTAAGTCAAAACAAACATATTTCAAAATTTAGCCTAGTTGAGTCTTACTTCTAAAAATCCTGAGTTCTGCAAGGCTGCTCATATACATTAGCATTAAGTTCTTGATCATACCCTTTGTAGATAGAATTTTTGGGAGGCCAGCTGAGATTCTCCTTACCGTTTCTAATTGTATTGCATTGTAAATCTCCAAACTTTGTTCGGGAAAGAGTATCTTTTGGGAGGCATGCCTTATAAGTAAGAAATTATTACTTTGCGTATCCAATACAGGATTTTTAAAATAGGCATTTACATTTCCTATATCCTATTAACTACAGATTTTTTATTTGCTTTTAAATTACCCTGCGAACTTCAGAGATTACTTGTTTGGTGATCATTCTTGACCGAGGGTATCTTTCTCCTTAAATCTGTAGTGCTGTTGATGCGTGTATATAAACATGCCTTTGTTCTCAAAGTCCTTTTCTGTTTGATTACTGTTGTAGCCAAGTGCTTTGTCTCTGTCTTAGTTGTTTTTTTTTTTTTTTCTTTCTCTTTTTTCCCCCCTCCCCTCCTTTTTCTGGTACCTTTGTCATTTGTATGAATAACTTTGTTTACATTCAGCAAAGGCATTAAGTGCATTTTTGATGACCAAAGGGAGTGATAAAGGAAGTAAGGAGAAGAAATCCAGAGAGTGGGGTGGATGAAAGGGAAAAGGAGGGAAGAATCCGGAGAGGAAAAGGAGAGAGTGGGTGCGATGGAGGAAGAAAGAGCAAAAGGCTGAACAGGGGCTGTGAGGGTCTGCGAGATCCTGGGGTCTGGTCAAGGGGGAGGGAGACCAACAGACCAGCATTTTCCCCAGGCTCGGGCTCAGGCTTGTGAAAACTACTAATGTATTAAAGAACCTCAGCTGGGATTTGCTGAGGACACATGCTGTAATGTGTTAGTCATCCATTATCTGCTTCTATTTTTGCAGGTTCTGAATGATGACTGACGCGGGTTTGTGTGATCGCCCTCCCAGTGCCTGTCATTCCTGAGGGATAAGGTCCCCGCGCGCCCAGCCCCAGCAGCGCCGGGGCAGAAAGCGGCTCTGGGGGGCGGAAAGCGTCCGCGGGCGGACTGGACAGAAGGACCGCCTCCGCACGGGGTTCCGCCTGCGGCGGGTGATCCGGACCCCTCGCCTCGTCGTCCGGCTCGCCGCTCTCGCAGAGGCAGATGGTGTGTGGCCGCCGCAGGACGCCCGCCGCGCCCGGGCCGTGAAGTAGCGGCCGCTGGCGGCGCCGCTGCCCGACCGCCGGCCCCAGCCCAGCTCCGCGCTCCCGGGTGCGCGCCCGGTGGGGCCGGAGCGACGAGGACATGGCTGGCGTTCGGAGCCTGCTAGTTCTCCTCCTGGTTCTCCCAAGCAGCTGCTGGGGTTTCAGAAGCCCACTTTCTGTCTTTAAGAGGTGCGTGGGGTTTTTTTGTTTTTTGGGTTTTTTTGTTTTGTTTTGTTTTTTAAAGCAGGCGGAATGTTGTTTGGATAGCTCCTGGGTAGCATGCTGTTGCCACCGGGATCACGTCTGCGAACCCGAGTGTTGTAGAAATGTGCCAGGGTCGATTGACTTGGCCCAAACGACTTGGGGCTTTTAGCACAGTAACTTGGTGTGAAGTCCTCCTGAACAGAAAAAGCCCACTGTGTTGCAGCCAGGCTGCCCTGGGTCTCAAAACTCCAATTACAAGTTGTGATTTCCAACAGGAATTCCCTCCCTCTTGGGGAGACGGGACTGTTGAGTCGTTTAGACTTGAATGCCTTCTTGCTGAAACCAGCTCAGAGAATAAAATATCAAGACAGATAAGTGATGGGGAGAAACAGATCATCGGCTGGAAGAGCTCAGGAGAAAACACGGCGCTGTATACGCAGTCCTCATAATTACCATATGCAATATTCATGCACTTGTACATTTGTAATTCACATAGCAGTCTTTTTCCAAACCCCTCCTCATGCAATATTGTTGTTGCTGTTTTGTTTCTGGCTAGGGATGCGAGACACTCACAAAGTCGTTACACAATTTTTACTGAGTTACAGTTAATGTTTATGCCATTAGAAAACCGAAATGCCAATGTTAATTTCTAATTTACTGATACTGTATTTTCGCGAAATAGAAAAAGTATGTATTTTGACAAGCTCTTATTCAATCGAGTTTTAAATGTAGCCCGCTTGCTTGTTTTGATCCTATTTTGTTTCCAAGTTGATCATATGTTACTCCTAGACTGTAAACTGCAATTCTGATGTTTTAGAACATTATGTAGTCATTATATCTTTTAGAGTTGTCTTTGGATTTAAATCAATAATCTTTCATTTTAAGGTCTTAGAATTTTTTTTCCTTCTCGTGTTGAGTTAAAATACCATTATGTTCAGGGATATTGAAATGTTCTTCTTTTTTAAGGTTTAAAGAAAGTACCAGATCATTTTCCAATGAATGTCTTGGTACCACCAGACCAGTAATTTCCTATTGATTCATCAGATTTTGCATTGGATATCCATATGCCTGGAGTTACACCTAAACAGGTGAGAGGAATTCTATATTTCATCATTCCTTATTCTGTATATGATCTATAATGAAGCAAGGAAACTGCATTTACAGCAGTAGTAACTTTCTTTGAAAGTAAGCATTTGCTTTCAGGACTCCTTAGGTAGGGCCAGAATAATTGAATATTATAAAGAGAAGTAAATCTTTCAAAATAAATCTTTCAGTTAAATTTCTTCTTTAAAATTTTACTCATATTGTTATTTGTGTTTTAAAATGGAACCTTGGAAATTTATGTTTTGAAATCCTCAGTGGACTAATAGCCTCTGTAACACAGCATGTAATTATGGATTAAGATATGAAAAATTATTCTAATAAAGGGAAATGATATTGAACAGCTGCTTCTGAGAAACTACTTTATTTAAATGCTCTTCTACTGCAGCCACAAATTGAGAAATTTAAAAAAAAAAGCGTGTGTGTACTGCCAAGAATTTCCAAAACACTGCATACTTTTAAAACTTAAGAAAACTGTTCATACAGGTGGTTGATTGTGGGTTTTCTTTGGTGTGATGTCCTTGTTAGAAAAGATATATTATGAAGAGATAATGGTAGAGCTCATACAAATGTGACCTACAGAGCATTTTGAGTAGAACTAGGTTGTTGCTAGGGCTTTCCCTATTTTAGAAGAAGCTCTAACTCACTGCTGTCAGTGTGTGCAAGGTGTTTCATTAAGCATAAAAAGGCCAGAATTAATTATGCTTTGCAGCCAGGCAGTGCAGGGATTTACGTGTGTCATTAAAAGGTAGTCTTCTCTCCTTTGGAAGGGCTGCGGAGATAGGGGAAGACTGAGGTGTTATAGAGCCGCAGTGGCTGATGACTCATTGCTGCAGATAACATTCTATTTTCTTTCTTTCTTTCTTTAAAGTCCTGAGAAAATAAAAGTCTTCTATTTATTGGAGAGAATTCCCTTGAAATTGACAATCAGAAGCCCTAAGAAATACACACATTCCTTTTTGGGGGGGAACTAAGGACTGACATTCATTTACTTGAAAACCTGTGTGTAATCTAGCTTTCTGTGAATAACTACTTTACTGTTGTCAGAATGCCCCGATCCTCTGTCCATTCCCAAATGACCAGGCACATGACTTTTCTGTACGTCCATTTGTTAGTTTCCTGGCCTTTAATTCCATAGCTCTTGATTTGGTATTTAGCCAGAAGAGGTATAATGAGATTGGGAATAGGAGAGACCAGCGCCAGTTGCTCACTTGTGAAGTATGCTTC